>NC_042299.1:16598974-16618974 GCF_901000725.2 Takifugu rubripes | reverse complement strand
ATGAAGAGGGAGCCCAAGACCTCCGCCACCTTTTACAGGTGCTCTTTGTTCCTCTTATGTGACACAGAGATTCCAGGTGTATGTGAAGCAGCGATCTACTGATTGATGCCAGCTTGTTGCAGCGTATGAAGCCTCTCGGCGACGTCACGATGCTTCCTGTCCCGTAGAAACGTCATCCAGAAGAACGGCTTCCCGGAGCTTCCAGAGAACAGCCCGGCCCACGGAACCTTCCCCTGCCATTTTGTCTGGGGAGTGTCGGCCAACTCCATTCAGGTGCACATGTGTGAACCCAGCACGCTCCTGTGCCTGCTCGTGCGTTCTGTGCAGTATTAGTCTGGAACGAGATGTTCCTTCGTGACCTAGAGGGAAACTTCAGTGTTGAACTAGTGAGGTTTGAAGTTTAATTATTTTAACTTGTGATCTATTAATCATTTCATAAGAGTGAGGGCAGCGATCTTTGTCGGCCTCTGGTTGATTACGCTGTTGTGATGGTGAAAGTCCAGCTTTGAGCCACTACCCCACAGCTGACAGTTTGCCCCATTTGGGGCTTATTTGAGTGATATGAGGTGAACGTGACGTGACGTGACGTGATGTGGCGGGCGAGCGTGTGTTTATGCGAGAGCACGTCCTGTGTGTTGCAGGTGGAGACCACGCCCACCCAGTTTTCAGACCACAGTGTTTACCTGTGGAACATCTCCAACAATGGACAGCTAAAGAAGCTGGAGGGCTTCAACGCACCGCCTTTACGTCGGAGCCCGCACTGCGCGGATTACGCCACCGTCCGACAACAAGTAGGCCCTCTTTAGGCGGCCCTCTTTAGCCGGCCCTCTTTAGGCGGCCCTCTTTAGGCGGCACTCTTTAGCCGGCCCTCTTTAGGCGGCCCTCTTTAGCCGGCCCTCTTTAGGCGGCCCTCTTTAGGCGGCCCTCTTTAGGCGGCCCTCTTTAGCCGGCCCTCTTTAGGCGGCCCTCTTTAGGCGGCCCTCTTTAGCCGGCCCTCTTTAGGCGGCCCTCTTTAGGCGGCCCTCTTTAGCCGGCCCTCTTTAGGCGGCCCTCTTTAGGCGGCCCTCTTTAGCCGGCCCTCTTTAGCCGGCCCTCTTTAGGCGGCCCTCTTTAGGCGGCCCTCTTTAGGCGGCCCTCTTTAGGCGGCCCTCTTTAGCCGGCCCTCTTTAGGCGGCCCTCTTTAGGCGGCCCTCTTTAGCCGGCCCTCTTTAGGCGGCCCTCTTTAGGCGGCCCTCTTTAGGCGGCCCTCTTTAGGCTGCCCTCTTTAGCCGGCCCTCTTTAGGCGGCCCTCTTTAGGCGGCCCTCTTTAGCCGGCCCTCTTTAGGCGGCCCTCTTTAGGCGGCCCTCTTTAGCCGGCCCTCTTTAGGCGGCCCTCTTTAGCCGGCCCTCTTTAGGCGGCCCTCTTTAGCCGGCCCTCTTTAGCCGGCCCTCTTTAGGCGGCCCTCTTTAGCCGGCCCTCTTTAGCCGGCCCTCTTTAGGCGGCCCTCTTTAGGCGGCCCTCTTTAGCCGGCCCCCTTTAGGCGGCCCTCTTTAGGCGGCCCTCTTTAGCCGGCCCTCTTTAGGCGGCCCTCTTTAGGCGGCCCTCTTTAGGCGGCCCTCTTTAGCCGGCCCTCTTTAGCCGGCCCTCTTTAGGCGGCCCTCTTTAGGCGGCCCTCTTTAGGCGGCCCTCTTTAGGCGGCCCTCTTTAGCGGCCCTCTTTAGGCGGCCCTCTTTAGGCGGCCCTCTTTAGGCGGCCCTCTTTAGCGGCCCTCTTTAGCCGGCCCTCTTTAGCCGGCCCTCTTTAGCCGGCCCTCTTTAGGCGGCCCTCTTTAGGCGGCCCTCTTTAGGCGGCCCTCTTTAGCCGGCCCTCTTTAGCCGGCCCTCTTTAGGCGGCCCTCTTTAGCCGGCCCTCTTTAGCCGGCCCTCTTTAGCCGGCCCTCTTTAGGCGGCCCTCTTTAGGCGGCCCTCTTTAGGCGGCCCTCTTTAGCCGGCCCTCTTTAGGCGGCCCTCTTTAGCCGGCCCTCTTTAGGCGGCCCTCTTTAGCCGGCCCTCTTTAGCCGGCCCTCTTTAGGCGGCCCTCTTTAGGCGGCCCTCTTTAGCCGGCCCTCTTTAGCCGGCCCTCCTCCGTCACAATCCTAAAAGCTCTTTGCAACTTGCAGATGATTTAAGCTGCTTTAACTCAGGTGGAAGAAATCCAGAAGATTGGCGTGAACCACTTCCATTTCTCCCTCAACTGGTCAGCGCTGGTGCCCACAGGTGATGTGGCTCATGCCAATACGACCCTACTCAGATACTACAGCTGCTTCACCCGCCAGTTGCTGCAGGCCAACATCACACCTGTGGTCACACTCTGGCACCACACGCGCCAGCGCAGCAGCCTGCCGGCGCTTCTGGACAACGCTAACAGATGGCTCAACAGGTGGAGAGAATTTTCACCACTCAATTACCATTATCACTGCCCCCTAGTGGGGAGACGTGGAACGGGTCGAAAATGGCACCTACACTTTTAGGATTTTCTATTGTGACATTTTTGCACGTTAAAAACATCCCATCGCAGTCACAATGTGCATGCAATGAAGCGCCGGGTGTCTTCTCAGGGACACTCCGGAGGCGTTTGCAGACTACGCCAGGCTCTGTTACAGAGAGCTTGGTGAATACGTGAAGATGTGGATCACCTTAAATGAACCCAACGATGAAATGGTGAGCTACCAGGAGGGCCATCAGATGCTGCGGGCACACGCGATGGCCTGGCACGCTTACGATCGGGACTTCAGGCCCTCGCAGGGAGGACAGGTCAGTGCAACGGCGAGGCCGCACTGACGCCAACGTCAGTGTCGGTTTAGGAGTCCGACTCACAAGAGTTCTGTGCTTCAGGTGTCTTTGGCTCTCCACATGGACTGGGTGGAACCAGCGTTCTCTTTCAGCCGGGAGGATGTGGAACCAGCTAAAAGGGTTTTAGATTTCCGCGTTGGCTGGTTCGCAGAGCCGATCTTTGGCACGGGCGATTATCCTCTGGGCATGAGGAGCTGGCTGCGACAGCTCAACTCACTCGAGTACAAATCCATTCACATTTGACTCTTTATCGAAGACTTCCTGTCTAACCTTTACAGTAAAACGTGATCGGCGCACGGATTCATGAGATCTCTCCATGTTTCCCACAGCCTGCCAGTGTTTAATGAGGACGATCATCACTTGGTTAAAGGGACGTATGATTTCTTCGCCATCAGTCACTTCAGCACCAAGTTGGTGACGCACGCCAAGGAAGACTCGTAAGATACATCGTGTTTTTATTCGTAAAACCCCATGAAAGGCGCACTTTAGGAGATTCTTACTTGGATTAAAGTCCTCAATCAGCTTTTCCAAGTCGGTGTCATGCCTGCAGATACACCTACACAGCAAAGCTGGAGGTGCAACACATGATAGACACCACGTGGATCATGTCCCCGAGGCCTGTGGTGCCCTGGGGCCTGAGGAAAGCCCTCAACTGGGTGAGCAGACGGAGCAACACACGCAGCATGACTTACATTCTCTTAAATCAGTTGTGTGATGTGGACGCAGACGTGCTGCTTTTGCGTGACGATGAATCTCGATGTCGCTCGTCCGCTGCTGCAGGTGAGGGAGCGCTACTGCGACGTCCCCGTCTATGTGATGGCTAATGGGGTCCAGGAAGATCCAGCTCGCTTCAAAGACAGCTTAAGAGTGTACTACCTGTATAACTACATCAACGAAGCACTGAAAGGTGAGAGGGACACGCACGCACGCACACACACACACACACACACGCCTGTTGACACTTTCATCATGCGTGTAGCCTCATGCAGCGAGGGATCAATGTCTAAAATGTGACCCTCCGCCGTGGTCTCGCTGGAGTTTAATCATTCTCTTTAGGTCAGCGACCCTTGAGCTGACTTGGAACACACTTGTGTTGTTCGACCAGAACATGAAAACACAAATACACACACTGCTGTGAACTGCTGAGTCAAGGTTACTGGGTGGTTACGGGTCCCTCAGCTCATCTCATTTTATGCCGGTGTGACCTGGTCATTTATTGGGGAAACCAGCCACAGAAGTGTTTCTTACATTTGACCCGCTCGTTGTGTCGCCTCTCTCCATGGCTCCTTTCTGCTGCCTCAGCATACACTCTGGACGGGGTCAACCTGAAGGGGTACTTTGCCTACGCCCTCAATGACCAGCGGGACCCAGAGTTCGGCCTATACGGGCAGGTCCAGCAGGAAGTCATCGTCAAGGCCTCTCTCTCCAATTACCGCAACATCATTCGGCACAACGGCTTCCCCATCCTGGGGGGGGCGCCGCAGCAGTGTCCCAGCAGGCCTCAGCCCTGCAGCGGCTGCCAGCTGCTGGTCAGGAAGCCTGTGGTGGGCTTCCTGACTCTGGTGGGCTCAGGGGTGCTGATCACCCTGGGCCTCGTCATCTACTACACAGCCAGAGGACACAAGGAGTGTTACTGATGAAGCCGTCGCTTCCACCCTCAACTGTCAGATTAGAAAAGATGGATTTTCTTTCATTAAATAGGTTTTATGCTGCAAGTGTGAACGTTGTCAGGTGATACGCTATACTCCCACTGTCATGTTTTCTATTTTATTAGGTCTGGAATTGCATGTTGGTAGCAGACCAGAACTATTAAAGGGTTTAGTTTAATATGCAAATTTTATTCCTACTATTTAATGTCGTTTTGCAGTTTTCTTTATTGTGCTCAACAACGAAGCTGCGGTAGCGAGCGGACGAAGGGAAGGCTCCACATTTCCTAAAGTCTTTACAGGGAACACGGGACATGTTCCCCAACAGGTTTGTGGTGGCAGCAGATTTTTATTGGGAGGAAATAAAGATTTAGAACATCATGCCATCGAGACCATCTTCCATGAACTTCTTGTACATGGCCATGAACCTGGCGACGAAGGCTTCGAGGTGGTAGATGGCCTTGTTGCCCAGCTGCAGTCTGTGCTCATAGTAGGCAGCCAGGTGAGCCACCTCTGTCTTCAGCTGCCCGTCGCAGTTGTTCAGCAGCTCTGTGAGCAGACCCTGTCGGAACATTGGATCAGCACCACAGTTGTCTCAGAGCTGCAGATGAGTCAATACCTTCATGATGACGTCGGGCGGGATGCAGTGTGTCAGCAGCTCGTACAGGCGGGCTCTCACCTCCAACAACCTGGGACAAGAAGGGTTCCACACACCATCACATTTGGAAACCACAGCAACAAGCTGCAGCGCCAGTCGGGACTGGACCCGTTTGCCAGGACGCTCCTACCTCTGAGGGCTCTGCTGGCTGACGATGGCATTAGCCGTTTCCCTGAGGTAGATCACCCAGTCTGCCACTGGGATTTCTTGGTCTGCAGAGAATGGGTACCTGTAAGATGATGCGTGAACATGTCAGGTTTTTCTTCAACGCTAACACACACATGCAGGAATGGTCACTCACTGCTGGACTCTGCAGGCCTCACACATCAAAAGTGCTTTGCGCAGGTTACGACCAGACCTCTCGGAAATTTGCTTGGCCAGCTCGGGAGGGAGGAGCAGACCCTCTTTTTTACAAACGGCCGTCAGAACGCTGCAGACCTGAGCAGCAGATGTTGTGACTTTAACCACACCAAGCTATTAAACCTACGGCTTCCAGATTCTTCCAGCTCACCTCCTCCGTGCTGGGCAGGGGGACCCTGATGGCCAGACATCGGCTCCGGATGGGCCCGATGACCTTAGAGGTGGAGGTCGAGCAGAGGATGAGGCGGCAGGTGGCCGTATACTTTTCCATCGTCCGTCGCAAAGCATGCTGGGCATCTTTAGTGAGTCTGTCCACCTCTGTCAGCAAAACCACTGAGAGCAAAGAACGACAACTACGTATGAGATTGAGACAGTCAAAAGGAGAAGGTGCTCGTGTAGAGGTTTTAATTGGCGACCTTTGAACTCCCTCTGAGTGCTCGACTGGATCTGCTGAGACTGAGCCACAGTTTTGATGAGCTCTTGGATTACAACGCGGGTCCTGGTTTCCAGCATCACTGTGGACACAAAATATGTGAAGCAATGAAAAAGAAGATGAAATAAGATGTGAAGCAATGAAAAAGAAGATGAAATAAGATGTGAAGCAATGAAAAAGAAGATGAAATAAGATGTGAAGCAATGAAAAAGAAGATGAAATAAGACACTTCGTCCTCCTTGCCTTGCATTTACTTCCAGATGATAGTTACTGGCAATCGTGTTAATCTCAATTTTCTTTTTTGAGGGGGCCTGAGCAGCAAAACAGAGCAGAGTTTCATTTTTAAAGGTGTGAAACTTGATTGGATGCATGAACAAAGTCCTCATCCCTTCGCTGCCACCTACCACCAGAGTTTGGTGCTCCATCCGAAGCTTCTCCACCCCGGCTCCATACAGCTCCCTCAGCAGGCACATGATGCGGCTCTTCTTGCCCCCCCCGGAGGGACCATACACCAGCAGGTGGGGGAAGTCGCCACATTGAACCTAAAAACAGCTCATTAAGTAGGTACATTCATTTTAGTGGACTTTTTAAAGAACTACTTTAAATCACCTTTACTTAATAGCTTCAAGATGAATGGACTTAATTATTAATTATCCCAAGTGATGAATGAAGTGCTTTTATATCAGCAGTCGTGTTTGTTATGGAACCATTAAAAGACGTTTGTCTGCTTGGTGGCCTCAGAAATGGACGAACTTTAGCTGCATGAGGCCAACGTGCGCGGCTTGCTAACGCTAACCTATGACAGCGCCCAAGTTTAACGCTCACCAGATTCCTCAGCTGAGCAGCCTGTTCTTTATGATAGTCCAGTTTCGACAGCGAAGTTGGCCGATATTTGTCCACCCACAAACTCATGCTTTTGTGGGGTTTGTGACCGTTGCGACCTGTATTGTTGACAGCTGATGAACTCCCGCGAAATATTCACCAACAAGCGCAGCTGCTTCCGGTTGTTCTACGGGAAGTCGAATGGGACCAAACTACAGAACGCGCGTAGTAAATCACTGAGTCCATACATGATCGGTTTGGAAGCCTGAAGTTGTGAGTACAACAATATCTGGGGGAGGGGCTATTAGCCAGGGCTCGAGGAGTTCCGGACAGGATGGGGGAGAGAGTTGAATCACCCAGTCTGAGAAGACTTTGGTGAAATGGCGAGTAGGTATGTGGTTAGGATTGACCTTGGGGTAGGGTTAGGGTTAGGGTTAGGGTAAGGGATGGGAGAAGGTTAGGATTAGGGTTGGGGTTGGGTTAGGGTTAGGGTTAGGTTAGGGTTAGGGTTAGGTTAGGGTTAGGGTTAGGGTTGAGGTTAGGGTTAGGTTAGGGTTAGGGTTAGGGTTTGAGGTTAGGGTTAGGTTAGGGTTAGGGTTAGGGTTGAGGTTAGGGTTAGGGTTAGGGTTAGGTTAGGGTTAGGGTTAGGGTTAGGTTGAGGTTAGGGTTAGGTTAGGGTTAGGTTAGGGTTAGGTTAGGGTTAAGAAGGGTGCTGGGTTAGGGGTTAAGGTTAGGGTTGGGGAGAGGGTTAGGGTCAGGGTTAGAGGGTTAGAGGGTTAGGGTTAGGGTCAGGGTTAGAGGGTTAGGGTTAGAGGGTTAGAGGGTTAGAGGGTTAGGGTTAGGGTCAGGGTTAGAGGGTTAGGGTTAGAGGGTTAGAGGGTTAGGGTTAGGGTCAGGGTTAGAGGGTTAGGGTTAGAGGGTTAGAGGGTTAGGGTCAGGGTTAGAGGGTCAGGGTTAGGGGTCAGGGATAGGGTTAGGGTTAGAGGGTTAGGGGACAGGGTTAGGGTCAGGGTCAGGGTTAGGGTCAGGGTTAGGGTTAGTAACAGCAGCTGTTTACAGAGTAGACAGGACAATGACACCTAACCCTAACCCTGACCCCTAACCCTGACCCTAACCCTGACCCTGACCCTAACCCTGTCCCCTAACCCTAACCCTATCCCTGACCCCTAACCCTGACCCTCTAACCCTGACCCTGACCCCTAACCCTAACCCTGACCCCTAACCCTGACCCTAACCCTGTCCCCTAACCTTCTCTGAACGGCCGTCCCACAGATTATTATTATTATTATTATTATTATTATTATTAGGGTTATTAATATTTACACATAAAAGACGAGATGGTTGCCCATCCATCATCCATCCACCCATCATCCATCCACCCATCATCCATCCATCCATCCACCCATCATCCACCCATCATCCATCCACCCATCATCCATCCACCCATCCATCATCCATCCACCCATCCATCATCCATCCACCCATCATCCATCCACCCATCCATCATCCATCACCCATCATCCATCCATCCATCCACCCATCCATCATCCATCCACCCATCATCCATCCATCCATCCATCCATCCCCATCATCCATCCACCCATCATCCATCCACCCATCATCCACCCATCCACCCATCATCCATCCATCATCCATCCACCCATCATCCACCCATCATCCATCCACCCATCATCCATCCACCCATCATCCACCCATCCACCCATCCACCCATCATCCATCCATCATCCATCCATCCATCCATCATCCATCCCACCCATCCACCCATCATCCATCCATCATCCATCCATCCATCCACCCATCATCCATCCACCCATCCACCCATCATCCACCCATCATCCATCCACCCATCATCCACCCATCATCCATCCATCATCCATCCACCCATCATCCACCCCATCATCCATCCACCCATCATCCATCCACCCATCATCCACCCATCATCCATCCACCCATCATCCACCCATCATCCATCCACCCATCATCCATCCACCCATCATCCACCCATCATCCATCCACCCATCATCCACCCATCCACCCATCATCCATCCATCATCCATCCATCCATCCACCCATCATCCACCCATCATCCATCCACCCATCATCCATCCACCCATCATCCACCCATCCACCCATCATCCATCCATCATCCATCCATCCATCCATCATCCATCCACCCATCCACCCATCATCCATCCATCATCCATCCATCCATCCACCCATCATCCATCCACCCATCCACCCATCATCCACCATCATCCACCCATCATCCATCCACCCATCATCCATCCACCCATCATCCACCCATCATCCATCCACCATCATCCACCCATCATCCATCCACCCATCATCCACCCATCCACCCATCATCCATCCATCCACCCATCATCCATCCATCCATCCACCCATCATCCATCCATCCACCCATCATCCACCCATCATCCATCCACCCATCATCCATCCACCCATCATCCACCCATCCACCCATCCACCCATCATCCATCCATCATCCATCCATCCATCCATCATCCATCCACCCATCCACCCATCATCCATCCATCATCCATCCATCCATCCACCCATCATCCATCCACCCATCCACCCATCATCCACCCATCATCCATCCACCCATCATCCATCCACCCATCATCCACCCATCATCCATCCATCATCCATCCACCCATCATCCACCCATCATCCATCCACCCATCATCCATCCACCCATCATCCACCCATCATCCATCCACCCATCATCCACCCATCCACCCATCATCCATCCACCCATCATCCACCCATCATCCATCCACCCATCATCCACCCATCATCCATCCACCCATCATCCACCCATCCACCCATCATCCATCCATCATCCATCCATCCATCCACCCATCATCCATCCATCCATCCACCCATCATCCATCCATCCATCCATCCACCCATCATCCACCCATCAGGAGGCCAGCAGTTTTCCATTCTTTTTTTTTTTCCAAATCTGAATCTGAAATGCATCCAAACACCCTCTGGTTTCAGAATGTTCCATAATAGAAACAGTCACATTATTATTCTCCAAGTAATAATGATAAAGATGATGTATCCACATATAGAATAATCCTTTGGGTTAAATGCAGATATTCACTGCTGCTCTATCTGCTTCTATTTTTGGCTGTTGCGCTGCCTGAGCAGCAGGGGGTCGTCGCGGTGACCTCTGATGTCAAGTTCCTGCAGAAGCCTGACAAGCATGTCTGAGCTGGTTCCTCTGCCCCGCTGCTGTGATGGACTCTGGGATGGGAGCGAGGCAGCAGTGGCCCCTGCAACAGTCCTGCAGGTGGAGGGGTCACAGAGGAGGCCAGCTCCTGGAGCTTCTCAGCTGGATGGAGGAGCCACAGTAGAATTAACATCTGACATGGAAGGAAGTCATTCTGACCACATGCCACAATCTGTCATTACACCAGAAGACTGTTCGCTGGACTCGTTAAACACGAGCCAAGTGTTATTGTATTCTGTTACCATGACAACCAGACCATTTCTGCTTCTGAGAACTCCGATACCAGGGAGTCCTCTCCGTCCACCACTGAGGAAGGAGCCAGTCGTGATGGTGAGGATGCTTTTCCAGAGACATTACAATTTAAGGAACTCCTGGTCAGTCGTCACCGTAGAAACAGGAACAGGAACAGGAACAGGAAGGTCCTGAGGAAGAAGCCTGATGCCCGTCCACAGAGCGTTCCGCTGGACTCACGAAATCCCTCAAGTGAGAGCGAGTCTGTGTTCACAGGTAACCAGGAGCAACAGGGCACCCTGTCAAACCATGAGAAGCAGCAGGTGAGTGAACGTGTGTTGCTTGGGTTAGGGTTAGGGTTAGTTAGGATGGGTTAGGGTTAGTTAGTTAGGATGGGTTAGGGTTAGTTAGTGAGGATGGGTTAGGGTTAGTTAGTTAGTTAGGACGGGTTAGGGTTAGTTAGTGAGGATGGGTTAGGGTTAGTTAGTTAGTGAGGATGGGTTAGGGTTAGTTAGTTAGTTCGGATGGGTTAGTTAGGATGGGTTAGGGTTAGTTAGTTAGGATGGGTTAAGGATAGTTAGTTAGTTAGTTAGGGTTAGGATTAGTTAGTTAGTTAGTTAGGATGGGTTAGGGTCAGTTAGTTAGTTAGTTAGGATGGGTTAGGGTCAGTTAGTTAGTTAGGATGTCATTCCTGTAAAGAAAACATGTGGTTTACTATGTTTTATTTAATAGTACACAGTAGTTGTAGTTGGATGATATTAAATATGGTGTTTCCCCAAAATATTCCTACAAATATTTGCATAATCAGCTTTTTTTCATTGCTTTAGTAGGTAACAGGCGACTGCGGCCCAGATAGAAGACTAATGTATGTTTCACACTTTGTTTCTGGAGTGGACAAATACAGTGTGTGATTACTTTTTTGTAATCGTAAAATACTTATCAGTGTATTTTCCAATATAGTTACCAGATTTTGGAATTGAAAGCAAGTTTTTGACCAACTCTTGTTATTTCTGTGGATCCTTGCAAACCGGATCTGTTTCGTTCAGCGTCTTTGTTGTGTATTAATCACAACCGCCGCTAGAGGGAAGCAAAGACAAATCTGCCAGTTCCACATTGTTCAACTCAAATCATATAAATTGAATCTATTCCATTGTAAATGGGAATCACTGACATAAAAAACATGCACATACATTCAGAGATGACTGCAGTTAATTGGGAAGATGTAGAACACATGATTGCCGGCAGTTTTAATTTCCTCAGGGCAGCCTCCAGTCCTGTTTTTTTTGTCAATATTTGGCAAGATATACCTTTAATCTTGCATTCCTGTCATTTTTCACCCCCCCGACATCTCCCAGCATGCACTGTTCCCAGCAGGTGTCCATCGGTGTGAATGCGTCTCTGACTGCATTCTCACACCTGTCAGAAAAGCCCTCAATTGCTGGCATGGACCCACAACACAAGACAACACAAGACAACACACACTGGTTCATGCCGTCTGTCCTTCCTGGACTGGAGTGAAAGAATTTGTTCTCTCCTTTTCTGACGCTCTCAGTGTAGCTTTTAAAGTCACAGCATATTTGAAAACCTTTAGGTCAGAAGGAGCTTGATTGTGCGTCCGCATTCATTCCATGTGGGCTAACGTTCGGCTAATGCTAATTGAAGACACTGCTGCTCCTGTGTCATGACAAATGAGTTGAAGGACGGAAATCATCCGATTTTACACATTCATTTGTAATTTGAGCTTCGGAAATATTAAATCTTCCTCTGGGACACTAGTGTGAATTGTTTCCTGTATCATAGTTCAACTGTCACATGAATTCTTTCGCAACTTCTCCTTCTTGCTTAAAAAGATCTAATTGCTTTAGATGACCTTCCCACTCCTTCGGCAGTGCTGGAGATTTCCTGTTTGTGTTTCATGTTTAAGTCCAGATAACTGCCGTGTTTGTGATTGTGAGGGCAGATCACATACCTCAGCCTCCCAGAGCAGCTTCACATGGGGGGGTGCTTCAGTGACGTGAGAGTGAGGGAGGGGGCAGCCATTTTTACAGCGCTGCCGAGTCAAATTAAGCTCTGTCATTTATGTTGCCTGACATAAACGACTGCATACTTGGGGAAACTGGCAGACAGAACAAATTAGCAGCAATTTGGAGAAACTAGAGGAACATTGATCAGATACCGTAAAGGAACCGACGCGTCTCTCTGGGATTGTAAATAAGCCCTAAACCAGAGGAAGTGTTGCACCCTTCCATTCAGCAGGAGGTCGAATCCAAATGAATGATACAGATTCTGTGTCAATAAAAGTTGTTGATGCCATTTTGTCATTCAAAGGTTTTAAAATAATCAGTTACCAAAGATAAAATCCATAAACATTTATGATTAAAGGTTATTAGTTGTGGTTATGGTTGTTCCCAGAGGATCTAATGTGGTCACGTTTAGTCAGTATCAGTTGTGGTGACTTATATTGCTGAGTAAGGGTTAGGGTTAGGGTTATGCTGCAATATTTGAATACTGCTCAGTTCTCTGATGTACTTCAGTGTTGCTGCAATAGTCTCCAGATGTTGTCAGATGTTATCAAGATATTAGCAGTGCTCTCATCCCTGAGATGGATGAGTCAAATGATGAAATGGTCTTTTAGCAAACGTGCATTAAGAGCTCTTTACTCTGTAAACACTTTGGAGGAGCCTCTTAACATTTCATGAGCCCTGAGAGCCCTCTGCTGTATAACTCTGCTCTTATTATGGTCTGTACCCCATATGCTGCCCCCTCTATGCTGCCCCCTGTGTGCTGCCCCCTGTGTGCTGCCCCTGTGTGCTGCCCCCTGTATACTGCCCCCTGTGTGCTGCCCCCTGTGTGCTGCCCCCTGTATACTGCCCCCTGTATGCTGCCCCCTGTATGCTGCCCCCTGTGTGCTGCCCCCTGTGTGCTGCCCCCTGTGTGCTGCCCCCTGTAGGCGGTCCTCTGTTCCTGTGTGCAGGAATCTGGAGCTGTGGGGCTGTAACACACAGGAAGTGGCTTTACCGCCCGAGCGAGTGCTGATATCTGTTACACTGGACGAGGTGAAGGGCGCCGGACTGGAAGTAAACAGAAAGGCGTGTTTGTGACTGCATGTGTGTGTGTGTGTGTGTGTGGGGGGGGGGGGGGGGCTGGTGTTGGGGTCTTTGGCCTCCTCAAAGGGGCCCTATGTGCTGCTATCAGTCTCTGGGACTCATTGGCAGATGGAGCTCACAAACGTGGTGTGTTCATTTCCTTCACCAAGTGTGTGAGTCAGGGCCCAGGATGGAGGGTGTATGAAGGTTTAGGTTGTGCGCCTCACAGCCGTATGCAGCGAGTGATGCACAAACACAAGCAGAACTCTGAAAACACACACGCAGACGGGCACACACACACACACACACACACCAATAGATAGAATGCAGGCGTCGTAGGGAACGCTCACTTCAAAAAACTCAGGGTCAGATTAACCAGAATTTACCCTCAGGACATATTTACATGTGTGTGTGTGTGTGTTTAGGCTCCTGTGTGTGACTCCATTGCCCTGCTGAGGAGAAAGTGGGATCACCTCAGGCAAGATGTCCTGGAGGGTCCAAAATGATGCTACCTGTAGTGAGGCCGACGCTGCGGAGGAGGAGCAGAACACCACGGTAAGTCCAGAACATTTTAAAATCAACTCCCTTTTGGACCTTCACGGAGCTTTGTCGGTCTTCAGTCTTCTGTTGGATTTGCTACCTTCCAAATTAACGAGTCCAGCCAATCAAAGCATCACATCTTGACTGAAGGTTAGATTCCATCGGCTGCCACGTGGATCAGAACATTCAAACATCACAGATTTCACTGAATACAAAGGATTTGCTGCACACACACACACACACACACACACGCACACACACACACACACACACACACACACACACACGCAACAGTGCTGCTCTCCTTTTCTTCCTGCCCTCTCAGCATCAGGCTGCCTCATTAAACTCAATCAGTGTAAATCTGCAACCCTCAAACAACTCTTAAAACACAGAACTTTAGGAATTCTTATAAACAGGCTGCATTTAATCAGGCTGCTGTTAAAGTGTCTGGCAGAGCAGAACTTTCTGCTTCACGCTCTCCGCCAAGATGGGGATGAAGAACGTGGTCAGCGCTCACGTCTGCCGCATCATGAAAGATTAGAAAAGAGACCCAAATATGTCAAATATTCAGGGGGTGATAAAAATCCATTGACCCCAGCCAGAGGGTTAATGTGTGACTTCCTGACAGCACAATGCCTTCAGGGGGCAAAGCAGAAGGATTTATGGTTTATCTCCTTCAAATATGCAGCAGAATATAAGATTTCCTGACTCAAAAACGATTGATTCTTCTGGTGAATCCACAACTGACCCACCTGGCTGTGAACAGCATCATAGTAAAGGTTCATTGTCATGGAATATTCGCAGGTCTGGAAACGGTCCGCCTGTCCGTATCCCACGTGCTCGGTCTATATTTAGGCACAGGCCGAACGCGAACGCGTGCTCCAACAAGTGCTGAGACAGGCGCAGAGAATCTGGGAAGCACGTTTGTGGGACTGAGAGCAGCCGATCGTCCCAGCAGGCCCACAGTCCTGCAGCGTTCCTGTCCTCCCAGAGGGACCACTGCTGTCCCCAGGAATCACACGTTCCTAGAAAGGGTTCCAGCTGGGATGATGAGCCCATCCTGATAACAAGGCTCCGTGATAAGGAGCTAATATTCCTCTGTTGCTTTAGGAGCCGTCACTGAAATATTCCCTCTGGGGTCAGAGGTGAAGATCTGGGTGTTCGTTTGCACTTGCAGCTTCAGTTCGCATCCGTGTTTTCAACTCAGTTTGTGACGTGGAGGGAGCGGGAATCAAGCTGGCGGGGTTTCCCTGGACACATACTGGTCCTGGTCAGCTGGGATGGACCCGGATTTAAGAGGGGAGCCGGGAACTGGGTGGACATCGGGCGGTGTTTGGAGCTTTTGTAGAATCAGAGACGAGCCGAGACGTCATCAGAGGCGTCTCCAGATGCTCCTCGTCTTCCTGAGCTGAATATTCAGGGGACAGATAGAGAGAAGGACGATGAGGGCCAGGGTAGGAAGTGCAGAGACCAAAGGTCCTTCAGGACATTTTTTAGGATGTAAAAGAAAAAGCTATGATGACATGAGTGAAATCTGCTTTTAATAGAACTGATGACCATTTTATTCTACTGTCTGTACCTCAATCGAGTTGAGCAAAAATGAGTCTTATGGCCAACGAGCAACGTCCAGCACTTCTGGAGCTTTTTAGCTGCTTAAACACACTTAAGAACCAAATTTGTCATAGAAAAATACATGTCCATGTTTTATCCCATGATCATTTCAAGTTTGAGGGTTGCTCCTGGATGGAAGTTTACATTTTAAATCTATTATAATCTTTTAAAGACTGACATTCCCTAAATGCATCATTTGTGTTTCCACATGTTCTACGCACTCTGCTTTAAAGAAAACACTATTTTTGGCTCTTGCAGTATATTGGGGCCAGGATTGTTAGCCGACTGCCGAGCCAGGATTGTGGGATGCAGACGGTTGCTGACGAGCAGGAAGCACTGAGCAGGCGCCCTTCTCGACCTTTGACCCGCCGCCGACCACTGACCCGCTCGTCACTGTCATCCCCTGCACATCTGCACGCGCGGCACGCCAGGGTGAGGCTGCAGATGTGATGTGCGTCCTTGTCTTGGGAGGGAATCTTCTCCCACTTCTCAGACAGCTGCTGATCCCGATCAGCACGGAGAGGATCGGGAGAAGGATTCGTCCCTAACCCAAATGTAGGCCTGCCTTTTTTAACTCGCAGGCTTATTTTGCACTGTGTGATTGTGGACAGTTGGCGGCTGTTTCCTTTTGCCCTGAAAAGCTCTGAACACACGATTTGCTTTCACCATTGTTCTCGCTGCCCTCTCCCTACAAACACTTTGACCTCTCCTGCCCTTCGTTTATATTCTCCATCTTTCCACTGGGATTTCCAGCACTTCTCCTTACGGTAAAGTAACTCCTTCAAGCAACTTCACTTTTAACTATTTAAAGGACTCGGGCTGCTCCTGTTTGCTTGCTCTCTCTGAGCCTTTCAGTCGGTCCCCTGCTGTTGTATAAGTATGGTGGGAATCAACAGCACGACAGATCTGCTTTCTCCTGAAGCCGAGCAGGTCATCATGTTCCCCGGGAGCTTTGATCATATAAATAGTTGGCCCTCTTCTTGATTTAATTAATCTCAGTGTTGGGCTGCTGGTTAAAATAAAGAGGACTGGAAAACATCTGCACCGCTTCAGCTGGATCAGACTGCTTGCTTGATGCAGCCAATAAGACACCAGGAACAATTGACTTTCTTTGTCATTACTGTTCATGTTACAGCATCCTGGTCCACTTCTGCAGAATACAGCTGTGTGTGTGGTGTGGTGTGTGTGTGTGTGGTGTGTGTGCGTGTGTGTGTGTAGGTAGCAAGAGTGCAGCAGGGCCGTGGGATCAGGCTGATACTAAGGAGTGGGTTTATTTTCCCCTAAGCGTGACTGATAAAATACAGCTGTCCAAACTGACACACACACACACACACGCACACACACACTTACACACACACACACTTACACACAAACGCACACACACACACACACTCATAGACATTCAGCAACAATAATCACAACTGTAACACTGGAAACATGACTAATAAAAAGTATTCTAAATTGAGTACAAACGTGTCAGAAATATGTGATAATATGTATATCAGGCCACATCTGAACCAGTTTGGTCGATCAAAAAGAGCATACACACACTGGTACACACACTGGTACACACACTGGTACACACACTGATACACACACTGGTACACACACTGGTACACACACTGGTACACACACTGGTACACACTTTGAGACTGGAGAGTTTGTGTGTTTCAGGGAAACTTCATTCTCGTGTTTTATTAGTATGTTTTGTATGTTTTATTCAATTGTTTTGTATGTTTTATTCAATTGTGTTTGGTTCTCATTGCCTCTTTTTTCCCTTCTGTTTTCAGGCTGCTGGAAGAATGACTGGTGCACCAAAAGGTAGGTGTGTGTGTATGTGTGTTGTGTGTGGGGGGTGGATAGTTGTTCTGTGTTCTTTCATTTGGATTGTTTGCATTCCCACTTTGGGATAAACCTGGACTTCTGGGAATGTCTCGTTTAGGTTTCCCACCAACGTCTCACACTCTTCACCCACACCCATGCACCCACGTGCACGCACACACCCACACACATTGCAGGTCCTTTTATTTTACTTTAAATTTGCTGTAGCAGCAGATATGATTGACTTTATTGGCATTTTCACGAAAAACTTGCTTTATTTACAGATAAGTTTAAAAGAAAGCAACAAAAGTGCTTATTATTTTGTGTTTTCTCTCTCTTTTGTGTTTGGTGATGCCCCAGTCTGAGGACATAATTAATGAGTCCAACTTGGAACCCTGCTCGTATCTCTTATCCTGAGAGTGCGTGTGCATGTGTGTGTGTGCATGTGTGTGTGTGCATGTGTGTGTGCGGTTGTGTGTGTGCGGTTGTGGGCAACAGTTGGAACGTCCCTGATGCGGCACCACCGCCAGGGTCAAATTACTGTCAGTGATAGTCCAGGCAGGAGAGGTGCAGTGTGGGTAATGAGGCCCCCGAGGCTCCAGGGAGGTCAGAGGTGATGCTGTGGGTGCACGGTGAGGGCGAGTGTGTGTGGGTTAGGTTAGGTTAGGTTAGGTTAGGTTAGGTTAGGGTTAGGTTAGGTTAGGTTAGGTTAGGTTAGGGTTCAGGTTAGGTTAGGGTTAGGTTAGGGTTAGGTTAGGGTTAGGTTAGGTTAGGTTAGGTTCGGGTTAGGTTAGGTTAGGTTAGGTTAGGTTAGGGTTAGGGGGTTAGGGTTAGGTTAGGGTTAGGTGAGGGTTCGGGTTAGGGTTAGGGTTAGGGTTAGGTTAGGTTAGGGTTAGGTTAGGTTAGGGTTCGGGTTCGGGTTCGGGTTAGGTTATGTTAGGTTAGGTTAGGGTTATGTTAGGTTAGGTTAGGGTTTAGGTTAGGTTAGGTTAGGGTTAGGGTTAGGTTAGGTGTTAGGGTTAGGGTTAGGTTAGGGTTAGGTTAGGGTTCGGGTTCGGGTTAGGTTAGGGTTAGGTTAGGTTAGGGTTAGAGTTAGGGTTGAGTTAGGGTTAGGTTAGGGTTAGGTTAGGTTAGTGTTAGGTTAGGGTTAGAGGGTTAGGTTAGGTTAGGGTTAGGTTAGGGTTAGGTTAGGGTAGGTTAGGATTTAGGGTTAGGTTAGTGTTAGGTTAGGGTTAGGTTAGGGTTAGGGTTCGGTGTAGGGTTTAGGGTTAGGTTAGGGTTTAGGTTGGGGTTAGGTTCGGGTTAGGTTAGGGTTAGGTGTAGGGTTAGGGTTAGAGGGTTAGGGTTAGGTTAGGGTTAGGTTAGGTTAGGGTTCGGGTTAGGTTAGGGTTAGGTTAGGTTAGGGTTAGGTTAGGGTTAGGTTAGGGTTAGGTTAGGGGTAGGGGTTAGGTTAGGTTAGGGTTACAACACACAGAAAGACTTGATACTAACGCGGCAACGTGCTGCCTGCTTTGTTGTCTGGCAGCTCCTCTGATACGAGGAACACTTTGGAACACTCTCATCCATCAGCCTGCTCGGCCTGTGTGGCCCATCCACCTCAGCGGCGGAGCGACGGGATACGATGTGCACATATCTGTGCACACATATCTGTGCACACATATCTGTGCACACATAGCTGACATTCACGCTGCGCTCGGCCTGATAGACGGGGAATTCCTCCATGCAGATTAAGCCAAGCCTACCTGGATACCTGCCTATCAAGTGCTCTCACCATTGTGATGCTGTAGCAAATGTGGGGAATCTGCCCTCAAAGACACTTTAATTCAGAAACAATGATGGGATTTCATTTTATTCTGAAGACAATATATAAAAAACAGGGTAGTATTTTTAGATATTTAAGCTCTTTCCTTCCTTAATCATATTTTGCATTCCAGCGGTCTCTTGATCTGAGCTCACATCCACTGACCTGTCTGCTGTCAAGCTTCACTAAACGTGGACAGAAGAGTTCGTTAGCATGTGAACATAATATTGATCTAGGATTCCATATTAGGAGACCATTTCTCTTTGTCTGTCGGAGGCGAGTTGCATCTTACTTGACCCATCAGGGTTTAACTTTGACTCGCAACGATGCCTTCAGGTATTCAATAGCATGTTGGTGTTTAGAAACCTCACAGATTTTACTCTTTCTCCAGGACTGAAGGAGCAGAAAGGGTTTATTAATTATTCATTTTAGTTGATGTTTAGTTTGAAGTCAGTATGAAACAAAATGATGCACGTGAAACCTGAAGACACGCTAATATTTGACTACACAGTAGAGTCGGCTCAGCCGTTAACGCAATAAATCTTTATAACTTCATAATTGTGGCTTGTTGCATCGTTAAGTTGTGTTAGTAGTTCTGATGTGTAGAATGACGCACAATGATGCCTGGAGGACTCTTATTAACTCACTGCTCAAAAGTGTGTGTGTGCCCTGTGTGTGTACCTTTGTGTGCCTGTGTGTGTGGTATACCTTGTGTGCCTGTGTGTGTACCTGTGTGTGTGATGTGTGTGTGCGTGTGTGTGTGGTGTGTGTGCACACGCGTGTGTGTTTTCGCGTGTGTGGCGTGTGTGTGTGTGTGTTGCGCGTGTGTGTTTTTTCGCATGTGTGTGTGTGCGCGTGTGTGTTTTTCGCGTGTGCGTGTGGTGCGTGTGCGTGTGT
>NC_042299.1:16583974-16593974 GCF_901000725.2 Takifugu rubripes | reverse complement strand
TTCAAGGCGCTTTCCAGAACCCCAGGGCCTGACCCCAGACAAGCAACAGTGGCAGGAAAAAACTCCCCTTTAACAGGAAGAAACCTGGAGCAGGACCAGGCTCATGTAGGGGGACCCTCCTGCTGATGGGAGGGGGGGGGTAGAGAGGGAGGAGAGGAGATGAGAGGAGAGGAGAGGAGGGGGAGAGAGAGGAGAGGAGAGGAGAGGAGAGGAGAGGAGGGGAGGGGAGAGGGGGAGGGGAGGGGAGGGGAGGGGGAGAGGGAGAGGAGAGGACGAGGAGGATGGAGTGAGAGAGGAGGAGGAGAGGAGAGGAGAGGAGAGGAGAGGAGAGGAGAGAGGGGAGGAGGGGAGAGGAGAGGAGAGGAGAGGAGGAGAGAGGAGGAGGGGAGGGGAGAGGAGGGGAGGGGAGGGGAGGGGAGGGGAGGGGGAGAAGAGAGGAGAGGAGGAGAGAGGAGGGAGGAGAGGAGAGGAGGAGAGAGGAGAGGAGAGGAGAGGAGAGAGAGGAGAGGAGAGGAGAGGAGAGGAAACCATGACCCAGTGGGGTGACAGAGGCCTGTCAGGTGATCATGTTTCCGGACCCTGGAAACAGCCTTCCATGTGACAGAGGAGGAACACAGAACCCACCCTGGATGGGTTAGGGTCAGGGTTACTGGAGGTTTCATAGTTTGATTTCTGACCTGTGGCCACAGCCTTGACCCACAATGCACTCTGTTTTGCTCACAACAGTACCTTCACTAATCTGAATGAAATGTGTTGAAAATCTGTCTGTATAATCTGATTCTGCTACTCTGATAAATAAATGGGACCATATTTGTCAGTCATAAATGCAGAAATGGATTTAAGAGAATGTCGGTGGGCTTAATCTGCTGGTTCAGGTGGCAGAGCGTCGGATATAAACAGTGCGCCTGTTGCCGCTGCGATAATGTGCTTAAAATCCCTTAATCTGGCAGCCCACGGGCATTTGAGGGAACCAAGGGTCAGGAGGTAACCATCCAGAGCTGGGTTGGGCTGTATTTACACGTATATTCTGGTCCCGTCTGTTTATGCGACCCCGTCCCCCATGTCTCTGAGCGGGGAGGCCTGTCGTCACACCCTCACTCTCTTTGGTTCTGTTGGGGTTGGGTTGCTCAGTTACAGGGCTTGAGAGACGCCGGTCAGGAAAGGCAGCAGCGTCAGAGCTTCCAGTTCTTTCTTTCATAACTGTCTAATAAAGCTAAAGCTCGAGTGTGAAGCTGTGATGGGGGACTCACATCAAACCACAAAAGAAATGATCCCAAGATACATCCTGGAGGCGCTCCACGGCCATGGTAAAAGGGGAAGCGGCTGAATAATGGCCAAAGTAAAATCATTGTAAATGTATAACTTTTATAAACATTTGAATCTAAAAAAAGAAAGGTTTGGCTAGCACCTTAATATTTTTCCATGCCTGGTTCCATTTATTTACACTATGAAGTGAATATGAGCATCATGTGCATGATGATTGATTGATGTGTTTAGCAGCTCCACAGAGGATTTTTGTGAGCAATAAATTGCTTATTTATGTCCGTTAAACTTCTAAGTGTTATTCGGTGTCCAGAGGTCAGAGGTCAGGATGGAATTCCCAACCTCTCAACCAGGGTTCATGTGGATGACAGGAGAGTCGAAGCAGATGAGCATTTTAATTCATCATTTTAATTTGGAAGGACAACTTTGAATATTAAACTAATATCACATAAGACAAGTTCCACCTGAAGTCATTCCCTGCTGTGTGGAGCTGCAGAAGCTCAGTGACGGCGGCAGAACTCCAGATTATCCTCGGAGTCCAGTCATTGGCTGCGTTATTAGCCTGTATCATGGGGACTGAAAGAGATCCTTGTTTGGGTGAGTGGGTGGGTTTTGCGTCGGGAAGCACATGCAGATTTGATGTGTGTTTAGGGTGAGGGGGTGTGGAGAGAGAGGGTGGGGTGGGGGGGGGGTCTTACGATCGCAGAGCGTTGCTACATCTGGCTCTCCGTGTCAGAGGCACGGGCATGCACATGTGGGAGCTGGGACGCGGGGGTATGAATGCGGGCCGTTTGAAATCTGTCCTGGATCCAGGTCTTGGGAACGGGAGCTCGTCCGCCTCCGGTGGTGCAGGAAAGTGACGCAGCGCCGGAGCGATCGCTCGCACCGACCGACTATTGCGGCAGCGGGAGCAGCAGCTGTGGAGGTGTGTGTGTGTGTGTGTGTGTGTGTGTCGGGGGGCAGAGGGGGGTGTCACACTGGCCTGTTCACCGGTGGAATAACGGGACCCAGGAATAACGGGTATCGCCGGTGTCTGCGCTCAGGGATTATGAGCCCGGCGGAGCCGCAATGACCAGCCCGCGAAGGTCCGCCAAGCTGCAGCTGCGACGGTCCATCAGCGAGCAGCTGCGGGACTCCACGTCCAAGGCTTGGGATCTTCTGTGGAGGAATGTCCGGGAGAGACGGCTGGCAGGTGAGGGAGCCAAACTATTTCAATGAGCGAGACGAGGTTTAGTCTCATCAGAAATGTCTCTGTTGGTCGATGATGAATCCCTCGAAATGAAATAGCATTTGTTTCTGACCCAGATAATAAAGGCAGCGTGTGGTTGTCGCGCTAAACTCTATACTGCACATTAACGTTCAGTCACTGCAGGCTAAAGTTGGTCATATTTGCAGCATATCTGTCGTGTTATGACCGTATGGCGACGCGCAGCGCGCACCCGGGCGATATTTTGGGAAGGTCATTGTCAAATATAGTGCTCAAAACAGCGCAGGCATGTACTGCGGACAGGACTCCGGGGGGGTCAGATGCCAGGCACTCAGCATCTGTTCCTCTCTGCGGGACAATCTGCGATCAATCCTACTTTTGTTTCGATTCAGACACTCTGGATGGACTCGGACATTCTGCGTGCGCGTCAGTGCGCCATGGGTCAGCCAGTTTGTTCTGTTAGCCTGGATGCGCAGAGGTGGAACCGACTGTTGTGCGTCAGTAGGGGAGGAGAGGAAAGAGAGCTGCACACTCGCTTCCATCATGTGTGACTCCCGCAGCCATGAGACTGAGTAGATGTTGGTGGTAGCTGTGCTTTCATCAATAAAAGAGGTGCAATGGAGCATCCCAGTCATCCCCTTTCCCACCCAATGTCTTCATCCTGTCTCACCAAAACCTGCCATCCCCTCCTCCAACACTTCAGCATCAGCCCCCTGCTGAAGCCATCAGCTTCACATCTGTATGGATTAGATTTTAGGGAAGGGAAAAAGCCCTCAAATGTGGGACATCTGGTCCCTTAAAGCTGGATCCTGACCAACAAGGTTCACATTTCTGATGGCTCAGTGAAAAACAAAAGAGCAGCAGATTCGTTTGCACAATTCTGTTGCTCGCAGGCCCAGAATCACAGTCAGGGAACATTGCTCCGGTCCGTGTGTGTGTGTGTGTGTGTGTGTGTGTGTGTGTGTGTGTGTGTGTGAAAGCTGAAAGTACACAATAGCACCTGGATTTAGCAGTAATCCCGCAGGTTTTTTGGGGTTAGTCGTGGGGGTTGGAGCTCCCTTTCCTGGTTGGATTTGTGGCTTCCAGTTGGTTGTTATGAATGTGTGTGTTAGGGAGAGTTGGAGGTGTTCAGAGGCTGGGAGCTGAGAACAGGTAGATCATCATCGTTTAATGACACTTTGCAACACTTTTCTGTCTCCAGGTCTTCATGTCTGGGGTAACTGAGGCATATCCAGGTCTACAGGTTAAAGATTAAAGGTTAAAGATTAAATGATATCTTTCTTTCTGTTTGATGTTCCGTAACTGATTCCGGGATTTGGATCATGACAGAGACAGGATCAGGACCCATCTCCGCAATTCCTCTGTTGCCACATAGGTTTAGCTGTTTTTTACTCTCTTTTAATTCCTATCCCGTCTTGGCTGGCTGTAACTGAGACGGAGCGAAGGATATCAGGTTACTGGCTCCTCGCTACAACGCCACCATGTGCCAATCCATTCGCACGGATCGCAATGCTGCATCCGTGAATTATCAGCCTTTACTATAGAAATTCCAGCAACCAACACTAGAGAAGGGTTGAAACCTATTAAGCTCCTTTTAATTTCAGCTCGTCAGTTCTCTCTCACAACCTTTTTCCGCCCAGTAATGCTCCTCTGTTGGGAGATCAGGTGCCGGCTGCTGGCCTGAAATTGACCCCGTTATGACCTACTTTTCACGTGAGCTCCTCAAATGTACCCCCCTGCCTGCTGCTCCACTAAAATGATTTTAAACTGACCCCGTTACCCCCACCCCTGGCAAATGACTTTCTGACAAAGTAGGTCAAAGCATGAACTTTCCTCCTCTTTGGGCATTCCCATACATTTATCCACCGACTCGGTTACGCGTCTCAGACGTCAGCATTTCTCACACAGACAACATGGATGTGTGTGTGTGTGCGTGCATGTGTGTGTGTGTGCTGGCTCAGTCTTCAGTGGCATGCATCATTTAATCCTCCCTTATCCACTGCCCAACTCAATTAGGCGGAGTATTTCAAAAATATGTGGTACTTTATGGTCACTTATGACAATTGACATATTTGACATTTGCTCAGTTAAGGAGTCAGTTTTTTTTTTTCAAACAAAAGTTTTTTTCTCAAAATGGAGGATGTCACATGTCAGTTCTTTGGGTTAGCAGTGGTTCTACCAAGGTGGCTCAACATCGAACGACTGTTTCATGCCTCAGAGTTATCGATGTTTTGCTATTTCTTCCAAATGATCATCTCATATTACTCGCGATGGTTTAATTGTGTGTGTGGGAGGTGGGGGGAATAAAACACAACTCGCTGTACCAGTCAGTGGGTTTTATTTTTGACTTCTTTATAAGAAGAAATATTGATGTAGTCCTAACCAAAAGGTAAAGAAATGCTAACCTACCACCCTCCAAAGCATCTCGAGCTATTTTCTGATGATCCATATTTTTGTTAAAGTAAAGAAACTGTGAACTCGGTGCGGTCTGACTCCACATTAGCAACAATGGCTTTTCTCCTCCACACATTCCTCGGCACAGACTCACACGCCCACATTGTCGCTATTGTTCTGGACTGTCCCACTTTACTTTGACCATTTACTGGGGTTGTGATTTTATTTTTACAAAATGTCATTGTATCCCACGTTGCAGATTTTCCTTTCATTCTCACACAAACGTCACCCGAAGCATGCGCCGAGTTGTCTGTTTTGGCAGCAAGCTGAGCTCTCCTGCCATTGGGTGCTTGTCATGTGACCAAAAGACAGCCCTTGTGGCAAAAAGATTCGAGTCCTCTTTCCATCCTGGCTGAGGCGTCCGCCTGCTAATGTGGGAGGAGAAGAAGGTAGAGTCAGGTTGTGTGATGAAGATGGGATGTGTTTGTTTGACTATGCGGCGCGGAGGGGAGGAGGCAGGCGGGTGGGGAGCTCATTCAGCTTCCAGTGAGGACTTGTTAGGGACAGGAATGCAGAAGGAGTGCTGGCAGTCATCAGAACAAGAGCAAGAAGACTTGTGGTTGATTTAGACTGTGCTATGGAGGCGATGGACAGCAGTATGGCGGTTAATGAGGGCTCTGACCGAGGGGCTAAAGAGGCTGCGGATAACTGTCATGGACGCGTGGACAGTGACAGCAGAGTCAGCTTAAGCTGTACACACTCCGCAGAGGTAGCAGTCCCTGACGAGTGCGTGCACGACAGGACGCACGCCTCAGGGACGCTGGCAGAGCCAGTCCTGAGGACAGCGCCAGTCCTGAGGACAGAGCCAGTCCTGAGGACAGCGCCAGTCCTGAGGACAGAGCCAGTCCTGAGGACAGAGCCAGTCCTGAGGACAGCGCCAGTCCTGAGGACAGAGCCAGTCCTGAGGACAGAGCCAGTCCTGAGGACAGCGCCAGTCCTGAGGACAGAGCCAGTCCTGAGGACAGAGCCAGTCCTGAGGACAGAGCCAGTCCTGAGGACAGCGCTGCGTTGGCAGGTAGCTGCACCGGACCTGATGTCATCAAGGATGCCAGGGTCGAGGGTCATGACAGCGAGAGTGACGACAGTGGCAGCAGCCAGACCTCCTCCCTGGAGGCCTGCATGACACCTTCTGTGCAGGATTACTACCTGCGACGAGGCGGCACCCCTCGTCGGCGCTCTGCCCTGCGCCTCTCCCGCATCATCGCGCGCCAGCAGCTCCTCCACAGACTGTCACGAGGTAGAGACAGAGCTTTCTGTGAGATCTTTGTTCATTTTTTTTTTGACAAAATAGTTTAATTTTAGGATTGCTGCTGTTACATAAAACCCTGCCTAGGCCAAGACATTTTAAGGGATTCCTATATGTTAAAAACCCTCATCTAGCTTCTGCTTCCTGCTTCCTAAAAACACTGAATCATCTTACTGATTGCACGTCTTGCTGATTGGAAGTCATCCTGTTGTTCTGGTTCAAATCAACGGCTTCTCCTCTGAAGATGTCGTTAATGTTACCCACAGAAGTCCTAATAAACCCTGAAGTAATGCATTGTTCATGTTTTTGTCTATGTCCTCCCTTCCCAAATCTTCTGTTTAGTATTCCATTGTTCCTTCCTCAGCTTCCTGTCACATGACTGCTGTTTCCCAGGGAGTAAACACAACATAACACTTGTTTGAAAGAAGAGGGTTTGGGCTGGTCACGTCAACGTTTGTGATGCGCTGAGGTCAGAGGAGAAGATCAGTTTAGACTTAAAAACTCTGTGTTTAAACTTTCCATGTGTGTTTGATCAGATTTGACAGTCAGGACAGGAAGCATGACAGGTCTTCTCATCATTTACTTCCTCTCTTTTAAACCAAAAGCAACACCGGGAAAGTGATTTAAAACCTGATTGATGACAAATGAATATAAAGGAGCAAGTTTGGGCCTGTGCTGGTGGGTGTAGACGACTGAACTTTCACTCCTCGTTTCCTGCCATGACACACACATTTCTGCTTAGCTACAGTCAAGCTGTCTGACTTCCTTACACACACTTCCTCTCAAGAAGCTTGGCAGACATATTAGTCATTAGTCTCATTTAGTCTGATTATTACTGTGCAGAGGATCGACTGGACCATCACAAAACCTTAAGATCTGATGAAGATCAATGAATGTGAACTACTGGATTCTTAAGTGAAAAACTGGCTGATACCATAAATATCCTAAAGTCCAAGCTCTTTTTATCATGTGCCTTCATGATTGTGTAGTTCATATAGGCTCATCACCCACAGAAGGTCCACAAGAGGCCGGAACCATGTGGTTTGGGAGGCAGTAGTGCCTGGGCTCCCCACAACCCTAACCCTCGGACCAAAACCCTGACTTCAGGGATATGTCACCTTGCCAGGGGCAACAGGCTTGTGGGGAGGCTGAGAGGTCCCGGCTAGAGATAGTCGAGCCTCCAGACCCAGCATGGATTCTGGAACCCAGCTCCTTGAGACTGGTTGGCCATTCCAGCACTCTGGAGTTTCCCAGGGGGAATAGCAGCGTGCTGGTGTGGGCTTACTTATAGCTTTCCAGCTGAGCTGCCATGAGTTGGTTGCTTTCCTACGCATTTGGGTCAGGGTTACTTCTCTCACTGTTGTCTGTGTCTATGGGCTGGACAATGGTACCGAGTTCCTGGCTTTCTTGAAATCCCTGGAACAACATAACGCCCGCTAACACAATCTGAATATTATATATTCTGATATGTATATTGTATTCACCCTCTGTACTATGTACAGGTGTACAGGGGCCGAGTATCCATTGACCTGGATTATTGTAAATATACATCCTCTTTGTATACTCCAAATTCTATTCTATTCTGTTTTATCGTATTTGTCTCCGCGTGCTCTTGCTGTTGTTGCACTGTAAATTTCCCTGTGTGGGACAATAAAGGACCTGAATCTGAATCAATAGTGATCCGATGGAGGACTGGGGGACTTCAATGCTCACATGGGCAACAACAGCAACACCTGGAGTGGCGTGATTGGGGGAAATGGCCTCCCTGGTGTGACTGGTGTTCTGTGATTGCACTGTGCTATTAATCACAGCTTCTCCGCAACAAGCACCTTGTTCCAACATCAGGGCGTCCATTAGTGCAGGTGCCACCAGGACACCCTGGCTGGAGGTTGATGATCAACTTTGTTATCATTTCAGCTGATCTCTGGCCATTATTCCTCCCCAGTGGTGGCACCAACCAGGGAGACCCCAAGGTATTGTGGGGGTCTGTTGGGAAAATCTGGCTGAGGTGCAGATGGGGCGCTCAAATGGGGACATTGTTGAACGGTGGAAGGAATAATTGGAGGAGCTGCTTTAGGCCAGTGACACAACTTCCATTGAGGAAGCAGAGGTTGGGGACTCTGAGGAGGCATCAGGGGTGGATGAGACTAACCCCGAGTACCTCAAGTGTCTGGATGTTGTGGGGCTGTCTTGGTTGTTACACCTCTTCTGCAACCCAATGGTGGTCAGGGGCAGTTCCTTAGGGTGTCAAACCAGGTGGTGGTGGAGGAACCTCTGTTATAAAGGGGGACCAGAAAGTGTGTTTCAAATACAGAGGGCTCACACTTCTCACCCTCCCCAGGAAGGTCTGCACCAGGGTAGTGGACAGAAGAATTTGGCCGATGGTTGAACCCCAGATGGAACAATGTAGTTTTTATTCTATTTGCGGAACACTGGACCAGCTCTATAACCTCCACATGGTGCTTAAGGGTTCATGGGAGGTTTCCCAACCAGTCCACATGTGTTTTTTGCTCTTGAGAAGGCAATCCACCGTGTCCCTCATGGTACCCTGTGGGCGGTGCTCCATGAGTGTAGGGTCTGTGGCTCTCTGACCCGACAGGTCTGCACGTTGTTACCAGTTCTGTTCACAATTTTTATGGGCAGAGTTTCTATGCGTAGCCAGAGGCCAGAGAGAGTCCTTTATTGGATGTTGTGTTGGCTTCATCAAGTCAGGACCTTCAGCGTGTGCTGGGGCAGTTTGCAGCTGAGTGTGAAGCAGTTGGGATGAGAATCAGCACCTCCACATCCAAAGCCATGGTTCTCTAGCAGAAAAGGTTGGCTGTCCCTCAGCTTTGTTGGAGAGTTCCTGCCTCAAGCAGACCGTTCACAAGTGAGGGAAAGATGGAGCGTGAGATTGAGAGGAAGATTGGTGCAGGCTCTGAGTGAGCAGCTCGGTCACTCGGGAGCTCAAAGTAGAGCCACTGAGGAGTCAGCTGAGGTGTCCGGATGTCCCCTGGACGCCTCCCTCGGGAGATGTTCCAAGCATGTCCCACCAGGAGGAGGTCCTGAGGAAGAGCCAGGACATGCTGAAGAGACTGTGTCTCTGGGCTAGCCTGGGAGTACCTCAGAATCCTCTCTGCTTAGACTGCTGCCTCCGCCACCCGGCTCCGGATAAGATGGGTGAAGATGAGACGAGACAATCACTCAGGTTTGTGAGGACCCAGACTGTAACTGAAAACTCAGTTTCAACCTGATGCAGCTCTGCTTGGATTGTTAAGTTTTTGTGTTCCACCTGTTCCAACAGCAAAACTCCTCACAGCATGCTGTCCACACCTCTAGGTTTGACTCCAAACATGCCTTCTCAGAGTTTATAGCTGTTCCACATAAAGGATCAGCATTGTGCATGCATGGAATGCAGGTTACCCTTTTTTAATCTATGTCATTTCCACTTTTCTCTCGGCAGCAGGTTGCGATGGGCATGTCTAACAGTTAGATCAGTATAAGACTTTAATGGTCCTTTTTAAAATCCAGATTTTGTTCATATTGCCCCAAGCTGCCTCAGATTATTATTCAATGATTAAGAGACATTTAACATGTGTATTGTGGATGAATAAAAAGGCTGAAAGGGTCACTTAAAGGACTAAAGCTGTTTCTGGGTGGTGTTTTAACAAGCGTCCCCACCTTTAAAAGGAATAAACTGAATCCTTTCTTTGAGTTACGTCCCTTTATCGCACTCTGCTGGAGCGAACGTGCTACAGCAGCCAAATATACACCATCACCTTCCAATTTCAGGCCTTTTCTTAAAGAAACGCGCAGGTGGTGTCGAATCTCTGCAGCTCTCTCTTAACTGA
>NC_042299.1:16563974-16573974 GCF_901000725.2 Takifugu rubripes | reverse complement strand
CCAATGACAAGACCGGTCACCCCCAGAATTTACCACACAGTGGTCTGGGTGACATCTGGCCTGGTAAGCCTTTGTCCACGCCCCCCTGTCCCGGAGCTCCACGGGGCAGCAGGGTGAGTGTTTACGACAACGTGCCTGGCTCCCACCTCTACGCCAGCACCGGAGATCTGCTGGAATTAGAGGATGGCAATCTGTTCCCCCACCTGGATGACATCATCCAGCATGTCAGCGGTCTGCAGCAAATCGTGGACCACTGGAGCCGCAGCGTGCTGCACGAGAGTGGGACGGAGGAGGGGGAGAGCAGGACCACCCCCAGCGAAGGCGAGAGGGACGGAGTCTCCCTGAATGACACCGATTCGACGGAGACCAGTCGGGAGAGGCGGGACTCCGGAGTAGGGGCGTCACTAACGAGACCACGGTAGGAAGTTGTTGCTTCCTGAGGTTTTGTCTCATTTAACAGTGCAGCTGTCAAACACTATCTGGGTGCCAATTACTGTCTCTTCTGTGCCCAAATCAGGCTGCGGTGGCCAAGTTTCAGGACCGCCGATCATCTAAACCAGCCAGCATCTTCTCTGCAGATAAGCAGCCAATCAGCAGGCCAGCTCAGTCTGCTGCAGAAGTTCTCGTTGCTTCGCCTCACCGCCATCATGGAGAAATACTCCATGTCTAATAAGCACGGCTGGACCTGGTGAGAATACAAGATGCACCACCAACTAGCCTTTACTGTGTGGCTAAAACAAGAAGCATCTTTGACCTGCAACAATGATCCTGGTTGTTCAGAGCTGTCAGAGGGGCCGTGCTGGTCAGAAGCAGCTCCGGGAAATCAGCTGCGTGCAGAAAGCAGGCGCCACAAACAAGCACATCTTTGTGTGCTTAACGATCTGTCCTGTTCATTTTTATTATCCCCAGGAGGAGAATTCTGCTGGCCGGCGTTCACGTGGAGAGAAAGATAATGAAAGCACGCGCACAAACACACTACCCTAATGGTTTCTCTGTCTGCCGCCAGGTCTGTGCCCAAGTTTATGAAGCGCATGAAGGTGCCAGACTACAAAGAGAAGAGTGTGTTTGGCGTTCCCCTCATCATCCATGTCCAGCGCTGTGGTTTCCCGCTGCCTCTGTGTCTACAGCAGGCGCTCAGTCACCTCAGAACACACTGTCTGGATCAGGTGGGCGATGATCTGCAAGGCTACCTGCTCCGTTCAGCTCTTCATACTCTACCTGGAACCCACAGGTGGGATTGTTCCGAAAGTCTGGCGTGAAGTCCCGTATCCAGGCGCTGAGGCAGCAGTGCGAGCTGACGCCTGACTGCGTGAACTACGAGGACCAGTCTGCGTACGATGTGGCCGACATGGTCAAACAGTTTTTCAGAGACTTGCCAGAACCGCTGCTAACAAGCAAGCTGGGGGAAACCTTCCTGCATATTTATCAGTGTAAGTCACAAAGATCTCCATGAGTTCCAGCAAATAGGACATCACTTAGGGAAATCCTTCTGCAGAAGCACTTACTAGACTCACGATACCGTGGGAGATTTTTAGATTTCTAAATTATGGAAAGAGGAGGTGAGAGTATTAAATAAATATTAGCTCTTTAACTATGAGTTCCTCGCTTCCTCTTTTCTGCTTTCCTTAGACGTCCCAACGGAGCAGAGGCTACAGGCGGTTAGGGCGGCCATTTTGTTAATGCCAGATGAAAACAGGGAGGTCCTGCAGACGTTGCTCTACTTCCTGCGTGATGTCACCTCCTTGGTGGAGGAGAATCAGATGACACCCATGAACCTGGCTGTTTGCCTGGGTCCGTCGCTCTTTCACCTCAGCATACTGAAAAATGAGACGCTGTCACCAAGGTGTGTGTGTGTGTGTGTGTGTGTTGGTAAACTATATTACTAATACACCACCTGTAACTGGTAACACGTCTGCCTGCAGGTCAATCCAGAGGAAGTACACCACGGGCCGGCCTGACCAAAAGGACTTGACTGAGAATCTTGCCGCCACCGAAGGTCTGGCACATTTGATTACCGAGTGCCAACACCTCTTTCAGGTCAGCAGGATCTGTTTTGTGCTTTAGATGCAGTCACATTTTCTTCCTGATGTTTCCCATATCCTCTCCTCAGATCCCAGAGGAGATGGTCACCCAGTCTCGCAACTCCTACCTAGAGGCTGAGTTGATGGTGCCCCCGCTGGATGAGCTGGGCAAGGCCACCGAGGACGAGGCGGACGAAGACGTTGAGGAGCACGAGGAAGGGTCTTATTACTCCTATCTCGAACGGCTGGTCCAGAACCTGCAGGAAGAGGCTAAAGATAAGAGCAAAGGCTGGGTGCCCCTTCCGACCCCTGACCACACCGAACTGGCTTATAAGAAGGTTTGCCGTATTTTTAACATGTATTTTGAGAAATACATTTAAAAAATGCAATAAAAACTGTTTGCCAAGGTCTTCTAAAGGAAATGAATTCTAATACCTAATATCTGGTTATCTGATTGAAATTTTAATGAAAATTTAGAGGAAATTAAGATTTTAAATGTGACTCCTTTGCCATGATGCGTTCATGCATCAGGTTGGCGATGGGAACCCTCTGAGGCGGTGGCGAGTGAGCGTTGAGGTGCCAGCAACCCCCAGTGAAGTGTTGCATCGGCTGCTGAGAGAGCGCCCCCTGTGGCTGGCTGACCTACAGCAAGAGAAAGTGCTGGAGAGTTTGGACCAACGGACGGATTTGTACCAATACTCCCGCCACAACATGGCGCCGCAGCCCAGCAGGGAATATGTGGTACTCAGGTCAGAAAGAGAATTTTCTCTAAAATAATAATCATGCACATGGATCTACACTTACTGGTTTTCTTCTTTTTGACATTTTTTCACCCAAGAAATCCATTAATATTGGTCATTTATTCAATTAACCAAAGGCCCTTAAAGCAAATAACAAAAACATTTGAAAAATCTAAGCAGGAGGAAAAAATACCAAGCTGATGTATAGACATTATACATATATTATACATTCATATTTTATGCATTATTGTGCTGTATTTGACTGCGATTTGGGAGATTATGACCCTTTTCTGCTGCAGATCATGGCGCACAGAGCTGTGTAAAGGCTCCTGCGCGCTCGTGTGCACATCTGTGGATCACGATGAGAGCCAACGCACGGGGGCGGTGAGAGGGGTGGTGCTGGAATCCCAGTACCTCCTGGAGCCCTGCGGGACTGCCAGGACCAGACTCACGCACGTCTCCAGGGTGGACCTCAGGTGTGGGCAGATGCTGAGTTGTGCTGGAGCCTTTGGTCCCCATTGCCAATCAAAACTGTACATTGTGCTCTTCTCATTGCAGGGGGAGGTCTCCAGAATGGTACAACAAGGCCTTTGGCCACCTGTGTGCTAACGAAGCCCAGACGATCCGCTCTTCTTTTCACCTGCTGAATCAGACGAGCATTGAGACCAAGACTTGAACACCAGGAGTGGGTCTTTATTTTGGGTTGTGCTTCCAGAGCATCTGGAACTGATTACAAGTGACTCCAGATGGAGATCATACATGCAAATGGGGATTAGGTGTCTTTCCAGGCTGCTGGGCTATTCTGGAATGTCACTGTATCGAGTCCTTTTCACACTTATTTAATGATCAGTTCTCAAAAACATCGTCTTGCATATGAATCAATGTTTGATGTTTTTTACAACTAATTAGCTTCAGAACCATTAACTATTGAAAGAAAGTCAGCACCAACAGGGTTTAATTTAAGCTGAATTTAGAGACTTGGATAGGTGTAACAGGGCATGCAGCTGCTGCTTACACACATCTGTACATTATTCTGTCAGTTGTACAAAGAAATATTTAGCATATATTTTATTTCACCTTAACAATACATTTAGCTTACCTCTATGGAACGAGTAGACTTAAAATGATTCACTCTGGTCTTTTTTAGTAAATCAAAAATAACAATCAGCACTGGTTGAATCTGATCTGAATCGTTTGTTTTAAAATTATAAAATGATAAAACTGAATTAGCCTTTGTTAACATATGGCTCACATATAACAAAGCTGGATTGAACAGCCTGAATATTTATTCAATGCACTTAAAAATGACAGCTGTCTACTTAGATAATGCATAAATGCCAATAAACCCTTCCTCTAGGAACAACCAGGACCAGTACATCCCTGGACTGGGATTTAGTTAGTTACTCACCAACGATGAGGGAAACAAATACCGGGTCCAACTAATGTGCTTCAACTCTTATTCACTTGTGATTTGTTACAATTTTTAGCGCTAACCCGAATATTATTTTCAAATGATCCTTCTTCTTTGTTGTATTCCATTTGCCTTTTTTGCTGTCCTGTTATACAATGTCCAAGACATGAGAGCATTTAGCTGCTTCTGTGAAGCATGTGGAATAATTGTGTGTGTGCATGCATGGATGTGCCGGTCTTTCTCTATTTGACATGTATGTGCAGCCTGTGTTGTCAAACTATGACGCTTCCTGTGCCAGCAGATCCACCGCGCAGCTTTTCAGGGTCCTATCATATTGATATGCTGAAATGTGAAACTTTCCACCCAAAGCATCGAACAGGGGCGAGAGCAGATGCCAGGAATCATCTTGGCCTCTTTTCTGTTTGCTGTTGCTATGATACAACATCTCCGCTGCGCCACCAGTATCCGGCACAAACCAGGGGAGTAGTGTGCACGTGAAACGTGTACGTATGAGACCTGGGCTCCAAGCCAGGCGGGTTTTTCTGACAAGATGATGTGAGTTATTGTTTTTTAAAAGCAGAGAATAAAAAGTCTTTGAAGCCAGCAGGAAGCCGTGTCTTCACTGTACCTGTGTGGAAGTGACATCAGCCTCCATGTTGCCTGGCAGATTCTTGCTGCCTTTGCTCTCGGGTCCATTGAGTGGTGCTGTTAGCCCGCTGCAGGCTGAAGGTCACGAGAGGAGATCCTTCAGCATTAAACTGACGCAACGAAGAGTCATCGTCAATTCTTGGGGGACATATTTGCTGTCTCCTTTCCCAGGGAAAGATTAGGAAAATTAAACCGGAATGTGGGGATCAATATCCAATCAACTTTACCTATTTAGACTGAGGGTTGCAGATGTCGGATCAGGCAGTAAAGGTTTGGTACACCCTGCGAGGCGACTGTGGAGAACTACAAAGATGTGAGTCAGACGTGGTGTCGTTAACTTTCACCTCATTTAACACGCGGCTGGTTTTATCTAGGTCCTAGATATGTGTCCTGTGTCCTACTTCCTAGAATCTAGGAAGCCTCCTAGAATCTAGGAAGTAGGACACAGCATTACCTGCAGGTGCTTTTACACCTGCTGCACAGGCCTTATCGGGTGGCAAATGAGGAGCCTCATGTTGCAATTTGATGTATGAGTTAGGGTTTTTCAAAGGAAACATGTGATTTCTGGAAAAGAGCCTTTAAAGGGGCATTTTCCCCTGACCCTTGCAACACAATTTAAAGGGCCCCCCCTCTGGAGGAAGCAGGAAGTGCAGCTCCCCTGTGCAAGATGGAGAAGTGACCTGGCCATGCAAAGAAGGAAAAAGTCATCTTCAGCAAGGTTTTATTCCAATGTGGAGATCAGGATATGGTCGAGAATGAGTATATTGAGGAGAAATCCCAACAGAATTACTAAAGATATGTCCTTGATCGTCATGTGAGCTCACCCCAAAAGGGTGTAACCCATCCAGCTGTGGAAAACGTGCTTGATTTCCTGAGCCCAGCGGCCGACTATTCTTTCCTAAGGAACACGATTAATATCTGATATCTGATGTGGTCTCCACATTTCAGATATTCTACATGTGACCAGTTTCTCTTCTTCCAAAGAGGCTGAGCGACTCAAATGACAGTGGATCAAGATAGACACTGATTTGCTTTGGTAATTTTGGCAAGATTGCAAGTTTTCAGCAGAACCAAAACTTGTTGCAAATGTCCCGAGAATTCCTGGAACATTCTCTGAGATCCAACTGTGTTCAAAGCTCAAAGCCGTGTTTCCCGCTCTTGAATGTCCCGTAAAGTAGTCCCGACCTGCACAGATTCCCCTCCACCCTCGTTCGCTTCATCACTTGTTCGGTAGCTAAAGTGAAACCACACTTTTCTTTGAGGTCATTTCGGTTCCTTGTGTTCAGAGCATCCTGGATCTCCTGGAGTTGTGATTCTGAGTGTCGGGCAGGACCACTCGAGCAGCATTTATCACACTGGTTTCTCCAGTGTTCTCCCAGACAATCGTGATAAGGTCATTAATGAATAAATGACACCATGAATGAATCATTGATGAGACCTTGTTGGTGTCTTCAGGAACTAACGCTAAATTCATTAGGAAAACCAGTGACGCTTGTGATTAATGCCTCATTTCAGCTCATCAAGTCAACATTTGGACCATGTTTTTCAGCTCTCTCGAGGAACGCCTAACCCTAACCCTAACCCTAACCCTAACCTAACCCTAACCTAACCCTAGCCCTAACCCTAACCTAACCCTAACCCTAACCTAACCCTAACCCTAACCTAACCCTAACCTAACCCTAGCCCTAACCCTAACCCTAACCTAACCCTAACCTAACCCTAACCCTAACCTAACCCTAACCCTAACCTAACCTAACCCTAACCCTAACCTAACCCTAACCCTAACCCTAGCCCTAACCTAACCTAACCCTAACCTAACCCTAACCTAACCCTAACCCTAACCCTAACCCCTAACCCTAACCTAACCCTAACCCTAACCTAACCTAACCCTAACCCTAACCTAACCCTAACCCTAACCCTAACCCTAACCCTAACCTAACCCTAACCCTAACCCTAACCCTAAACCTAACCCTAACCTAACCGTAACCCTAACCTAACCCTAACCCTAACCTAACCCTAACCCTAACCCTAACCTAACCCTAACCCTAACCTAACCCTAACCCTAACCCTAACCCAGATCAGCCAGTTTTTGAAAAATAAACAAGTTTTAAAGTTCATAAGATTTCTTTGTAGCCTCTCATTTATTCTATTTCTCACAGACACTTTAGTTGAAGCATGTATTAAAAACTGAGAATTAAACATGTACCCCCCCGTACATGTTAACCCCCCCGTACATGTTAACCCCCCTGTACATGTTTAATACCCCCCTGTACATGTTAACCCCCCCGTACATGTTAACCCCCCTGTACATGTTTAATACCCCCCCGTACATGTTAACCCCCCCGTACATGTTAACCCCCTGTACATGTTAACCCCCCTGTACATGTTTAATACCCCCCTGTACATGTTAACCCCCCCTGTACATGTTAACCCCCCTGTACATGTTTAATACCCCCCTGTACATGTTAACCCCCCCCGTACATGTTAACCCCCCTGTACATGTTAACCCCCCCCCGTACATGTTTAATACCCCCCCTGTACATGTTAACCCCCCTGTACATGTTTAATACCCCCCTGTACATGTTAACCCCCCCCGTACATGTTAACCCCCCTGTACATGTTAACCCCCCCGTACATGTTTAATACCCCCCCTGTACATGTTAACCCCCCCGTACATGTTAACCCCCCCATACATGTTTAATACCCCCCTCCATCCATTCTCTACCGCTTATCCGGGTCGGGTCGCGGGGGCAGCAGCCTAAGGAGAGAAGCCCAGACTTCCCTCTCCCCAGCTACCTCCTCCAGCTCATCCGGAGGGATCCCCAGGCGTTCCCAGGCCAGTCGAGAGACATAGTCTCTCCAACGTGTCCTGGGTCTCCCCGGGGGTCTCCTACCGGAGGGACATGCCCTGAACACCTCACCAGGGAGGCGTCCAGGGGGCATCCTGACTAGATGCCCAAGCCACCCATGTTAACCCTCCCCGTACATGTTAACCCCCCCCGTACATGTTTAATACCCCCTGTACATGTTAACCCCCCCCCGTACATGTTAACCCCCCCGTACATGTTTAATACCCCCTGTACATGTTAACCCCCCCCGTACATGTTAACCCCCCCGTACATGTTTAATACCCCCTGTACATGTTAACCCTCCCCGTACATGTTAACCCCCCCTGTACATGTTAACCCCCCCGTACATGTTAACCCCCCCCGTACATGTTTAATACCCCCTGTACATGTTAACCCCCCCCGTACATGTTTAATACCCCCTGTACATGTTAACCCCCCCGTACATGTTTAATACCCCTGTACATGTTAACCCCCCGTACATGTTAACCCCCATGTACATGTTAACCCCCCGTACATGTTTAATACCCCTGTACATGTTAACCCCCCGTACATGTTAACCCCCCTGTACATGTTAACCCCCCCGTACATGTTTAATACCCCCGTACATGTTAACCCCCCCGTACATGTTTAATACCCCCCCTGTACATGTTAACCCCCCTGTACATGTTAACCCCCCCTGTACATGCTTAATACCCCCCATACATGTTAACCCCCCCTGTACATGTTTAATACCCCCCATACATGTTAACCCCCCCCCTGTACATGTTAACCCCCCCTGTACATGTTTAATACCCCCCATACATGTTAACCCCCCCTGTACATGTTAACCCCCCCGTACATGTTAACCCCCCCTGTACATGTTTAATATCCCCCGTACATGTTAACCCCCCTGTACATGTTAACCCCCCCCTGTACACGTTAACCCCCCCGTACATGTTAACCCCCCATACATGTTAACCCCCCTGTACATGTTTAATACCCCCCGTACATGTTAACCCCCCCTGTACATGTTAACCCCCCCGTACATGTTAACCCCACCTGTACATGTTTAATACCCCCCATACATGTTAACCCCCCCTGTACATGTTAACCCCCCCGTACATGTTAACCCCCCCTGTACATGTTTAATACCCCCCATACATGTTAACCCCCCCTGTACATGTTAACCCCCCCATACATGTTAACCCCCCCTGTACATGTTTAATATCCCCCGTACATGTTAACCCCCCTGTACATGTTAACCCCCCCCCCCTGTACAAGTTAACCCCCCCGTACATGTTAACCCCCCATACATGTTAACCCCCCCTGTACATGTTTAATACCCCCCGTACATGTTAACCCCCCCGTACATGTTAACCCCCCCTGTACATGTTTAATACCCCCCGTACATGTTAACCCCCCCGTACATGTTAACCCCCCCTGTACATGTTTAATACCCCCCATACATGTTAACCCCCCCTGTACATGTTAACCCCCCCGTACATGTTAGGGTTAGGGTTAGGGTACAGGAGACTCAGTGATGATTTTAATCAGGCTGATTGGTGCAGGAGATGGGAGGGGAGGGTGTTTTTAAGCCACGGCACAGCCCTCAGTGCTGGGGGGGGGGGGGGGGGGTCCTCTTCTCTTTTAGTCCACCATCTTTTCCTGTTGAACATGTTCAGGAGAGGCGTCTTTTAATCAGGGCCCAGTTTGACCAGTTCAGTGCTGCTTTTATTAATGTGTATGTTCCCAACAGCAGAGAGGAAGCTCTTTCTAGAGGGTGAGGGTTAACAACAACAAACTCCAGGGGTTAGGGTGAGGGTTAACAACAACAAACTCCAGGGGTTAGGGTTAACAACAACAAACTCCGGGGGTTAGGGTTAGGGTTAACCACAACAAACTCCAGGGGTTAGGGTTAACAACAACAAACTCCGGGGGTTAGGGTTAGGGTTAACCACAACAAACTCCAGGGGTTAGGGTTAACAACAACAAACTCCAGGGGTTAGGGTTAACAACAACAAACTCCGGGGGTTAGGGTTAGGGTTAACAACAACAAACTCCAGGGGTTAGGTTTAGGGTTAACAACAACAAACTCCGGGGGTTAGGGTTAGGGTTAACCACAACAAACTCCAGGGGTTAGGGTTAACAACAACAAACTCCGGGGGTTAGGGTTAGGGTTAACCACAACAAACTCCAGGGGTTAGGGTTAACAACAACAAACTCCGGGGGTTAGGGTTAGGGTTAACCACAACAAACTCCAGGGGTTAGGGTTAACAACAACAAACTCCAGGGGTTAGGGTTAACAACAACAAACTCCAGGGGTTAGCGTCTCATAGCCGCGTCTCATAGTTC
>NC_042299.1:16493974-16561474 GCF_901000725.2 Takifugu rubripes | reverse complement strand
TAGAGGGTTAGGGTTAGGGTTAGAGGGTTAGAGGGTTAGGGTTAGGGTTAAAGGGTTAGGGTTAGGGTTAGGGAGTTAGGGTTAGGGTTAGGGAGTTAGGGTTAGAGGGTTAGGGTTAGAGGGTTAGGGTTAGGGTTAGGGTTAGAGGGTTAGGGTTAGGGTTAGAGGGTTAGGGTTAGGGGGTTAGGGTTAGAGGGTTAGAGGGTTAGGGTTAGAGGGTTAGGGTTAGGGTTAGAGGGTTAGAGGGTTAGGGTTAGGGAGTTAGGGTTAGGGTTAGGGTTAGGGAGTTAGGGTTAGAGGGTTAGGGTTAGAGGGTTAGGGTTAGGGTTAGGGTTAGAGGGTTAGGGTTAGGGTTAGGGTCAGGGTCGGGGGGGCAGCAGCACCTCCGCGGGAGGCGATGCTGCGGTGAGCAGAGTGATGACAAAGAGAGCGAGGGAAGGTGAGAGGTGATAAAGGAGCTGCATGTTTTTACCCAATCACCATCCTGGTTAAGACCTCTCCTTCTTCTCAGCCTTTTGTGGGATCACGACAAAGCCACAAAAGAAAGGCTTTGTCTGGAAACAAAGGAGTGTGTTTGTCTGAGAGGGGCCTTTTATGTTCACTGCTTGTGTGTGTGTGTGTGTGTGTGTGTGTGTGTGTGCTTGTGCACGTGTTAGTCTGAGGAATTGCTTCTGTAAATGTGAGAGAAGTGTGCAGCAGATACAGTTGTAGTGCACCAGTGTTTCCTCCTGCTGAAAAGGGACAAATAAGGTCTCTTCTCATGTATGAAACCCTCTAATGATTTCATGTGCACGCAGTCACTCACACACACTCACACACACATGCATGCATGCACGCACGCACGCACGTGTGCACGACCTAATATGCACATACAGAGTGACAATAGGGTCTGAAATGCCGCCTCCATAATGGGAATTTGCCCTCCCAGATGTGTCCTGCTGCAGGAACAAGCAGCCTATTCCGGACACCAGCTGCCTGTGGGATCCTCCAGGGATCCTCCAGGGACCCCCCCCCCCCCCCCCCCTCCAGGGACACCACCCCCCCCCCCATATGAATTGTAATTTTGTAAAAAAAAAAATTCATTCTTAGATTGATTAAATATTAAATATCTTTTAATCTGTCATTTGATACGTCAACTTTCTTTACAAAGTAAAAAATTCAGACTATTTACACCCGTCAATGAAGCAACAAAGTCACCCGAGTGGTCCAGGAGAGGGTCCAGGAGAGGGTCCAGGAGAGAGACCAGGAGAGAGACCAGGAGAGAGATCAGGAGAGGGTCCAGGAGAGGGTCCAGGAGAGAGACCAGGACAGGGTCCAGGAGAGAGACCAGGAGAGAGATCAGGAGAGGGTCCAGGAGAGGGTCCAGGAGAGAGACCAGGAGAGGGTCCAGGAGAGAGACCAGGAGAGGGTCCAGGAGAGAGACCAGGAGAGGGTCCAGGAGAGGGTCCAGGACAGGGTCCAGGAGAGAGACCAGGAGAGAGACCAGGAGAGAGATCAGGAGAGGGTCCAGGAGAGGGTCCAGGAGAGAGACCAGGAGAGGGTCCAGGAGAGATTCCAGGAGAGCTAGTCCTGGAGAGGGTCCAGGAGATGGTCCAGGAGAGGGTCCAGGAGAGAGTCCAGGAGAGGGTCCAGGAGAGAGTCCAGGAGAGGGTCCAGGAGCTAGTCCAGGAGAGGGTCCAGGACAGGGTCCAGGAGAGAGACCAGGAGAGGGTTCAGGAGAGAGTCCAGGAGAGAGACCAGGAGAGAGACCAGAAGAGGGTTCAGGAGAGAGTCCAGAAGAGAGACCAGAAGAGGGTCCAGGAGAGGGTCCAGGAGAGAGTCCAGGAGAGGGTCCAGGACAGGGTCCAGGAGAGGGTCCAGGACAGGGTCCAGTCTTTAGGGATGTCCCTCAGCTTTCATGGGCAACAAGAGTCGAACACTCCTTTAGCTGCTTGACTTCACGAGGTCAGATGTGTTAAACATGAACGCAAACCCAGGTTTCGGTGGTACCGAGCACTGTCGGAACCACGCACGGATGGCTCCATGTTTTCGTGCGCCTGCTGCTTCTCTGCGCATGCGCGGCCGGATCGCGCTGCCGCAGACAGGGGGCGTCAACATGGCGTTTCTCTGTTCGACGACCGCACTGACTGCAACCTGCCAATGAGACACACACGCGCACACACACGCACACCAGCTAGCGCTCTGTCAAACCTACAGCTCTTCTCCAGCCAGCCTTATGGTTCCGTCCACATTTTCAGGAGGATAGGGTGAATCCAGAGGCTTTTTGGTTCTAAATGTTCCTGCGTGGATGGTTCTAGTGCGGCGGCGGCGGACGCAGCTTGTCGAGCAGGTGTGAGAGACAGCGGCGACCGCTCCTCTCCTCTCCTGCCTGTTTCCTGAGGGGAAATGTCGAGCGAGAAGCCGCTTTCAGCACCACCGGGCTCTGCTACCTCGCTCACGGACACAGACCGAGACTCCCACCCGCCGCCGGGCGCCACCGCTCAGCCACCGCAGGTCGCCGCGGGCGCTGGCTGCGCTCCTGCCGCGGAAAGGATGGTGTCCGCAGCCGGCTCGATGGTCCTCCCGGCCGGTGTGATCAACCCCACTGTCCCGATAAGGAATATTCAGATGAAATTCGCCGTTGTGGTGGGCCTAATCCAGGTCGGGGAGGTTAGCAACAGGGACATCGTGGAGACGGTGCTGAACCTGGTGAGTGGGAGAAGGATGAAGCGGCAGCAGCCATCGCAGGCAGAGCCGCACAGCTTTATCCTGCTATCTTTTATTTACGATAGCCTTTCAGGGGATGATGTCATTTGTTTGTTCGGGGGATTGCTGTGCTGCTTTCCCCCATTTCCGCAGATAAAATTGCACCTGCGCGAATATGAATTGAAGAATAAATGAGCCGGGGGTGTATTATTGTAGTGCCGAGGAAAACGGAATGAGCATGTGACCCCAGCGAGGTGCAGTCGATCACCGGCCATTGTTGCCTCGATGACCCGTTCGCGATGCACTACGGAAAAGCATCTGCAGACACAGTGTCGCGGATCGCGGAGAAAGTGGAAGCAGGGTGTTCTGCTGACCCCCATGTGGACCCGGAGCGATGCTGCAGACTCGGGCTGCTACCGAATGTTGCGCACCACAAACGCATTTCGTTCGCGCTCCCTAAAAATCATGCCGGGACACTCATCCGTCGAACATGAACGTTAATCCAACACGGACAAAGGCCGGTGGCGTTGGGCTGCCCCGCGGCTGCGTGTGCGTTTGCATGAGAATGGCTCGGATTTCTGCACAGGCCTATTGTTGGAGGCAAGGCCCTGCATCGTGTGCGCAGGAGAGTGATGTGTCGGCGGCCGTGGCTCGGCTGCTGCTCTCTGCCGTCATTCAAACGGCCATTCTGTTATTTCTGGATCTCCTATGCGTTGCCGCTAAAGCCCTTCCCATGTTTGCCCTCGCTGTCGGCGATGGTGGTGGCCATACTGGGCTTTACCCGACACAGCAGAGTTAATCCAGCCGGGGGCTTTTTGGACATGTGCTTCCCGTTATGAAACAGGTGAAATTGAACAGCAGCAGAGGCGGGTCAGGTGGACCAGGAGGTGAAGGATATGTGTGTCTGGCTGGTTTTCCCTCCTCCGCGCTGCACAATTTCACAGGACAAAAGATCTATTTTGAAGTGAGTGTAGTCCTCTTTATAGTGCAGCTTTACTGTATAGCCTGGTTTCACAGGTGTTTCCTCCTGGTCGCCTTTTTCCTGGTGGTCCATGTAGCCAGTGGCCTATTTACGAAGTGAGTGCTTGAAGCGGACAGCCTACAGCTGGGCTAAACCATTTCTCTCTCTTCCAGGCTGCTTCTCATCTCCAAACAGATCATTGGTACTACATGGAGGAGCAGAGGAGCTTTTGCTGGCTCACTGTGACCTTGTCTCCTTCCCTTAAATGCTCCTTTCTCTCCCCGATAATCATACATCCTGTTCCAGGGCTTCCTCCCTCACTCTGAGGGGCTCTGAGGAGTGATGCTGCCTGCATAGATTGGCCTGGGAGGGCAACGCCATGCATTTAAAAGCAGGCTGAGAGGAGGAGGAGGAGGAGGAAAGGGGAGTTAGGTGGGTGGGGGAGGAGAAGAGTGAGAGCAGAGGAGGAGGATGAGGTGGTAGGATGCTGCAGTGGCTATGTGCTCTGAAATCACCAGCTGATGCAGCGGAAAAAGATGGGACTGTGGCTCGGCCCACAGCAGATCCCTGGAAACCCAGCAGAGCGCTCACGTGAAATCCGCCCCGGTTACCAAACCCACATGCGTCCAGGCCTCATGTGTTAGATAATAAAGGTCTGAAGCATTAGCACACAAAGACCTGACACCTTGACAAATGACAGCGTTACGTGTCGGCCATGCAAAGCTGCACCCGTTAAACCCTGAATTGAACAATCAGTTCTGGTTTGGAGTCTGCCAATAGCTAAGCCTGTTTGGGAATTCTATCGCCCAGCTCCTTAATTAAAAGAGTTGAAAGAAAAGGAGGTGTGCGGAGGCTGGAACCTCAGCGGTCGCTCCTGTGTGACCCGGACGCTGCTCCGTTGTTGCGGTCGATGCGAGAGAGGCCGCAGCCGCCACCTTCTCCGGCCACTGTGGCCATATTGATCAGATCTCACGCTGCCCACTCAGGGGAACAGATGGCCGGTCTACTGGATCAGATAAGCTCCACATTTCATGCAGCAGGACACCGGCTCTTTTGGCAAGTGCCGACCCGCCGTGTGTCTGAAAGGAAACCGAAGCAAGAGACGAGACGCTGATGCCGACAGTGAGAAAACCACAACAGAATTACTGGAGCTCTCATGCTTCAGATTCATATAATGATCCTTTCTTTTAATAGAACACACTCAGAAACATGCTCTTCGCGCGTGTGTGTGTGTGGGGGGGCTGCTGATGGTGAGGTGCTCAACTATTATCAACAAGCCATCGCAGTTGTCATGGCAACGCTGCTCTTTGACTGCCTGCCTCCAGACGCTCGACCACCTGGTGTTGCTCTCCACTTCCGGATTTCTGCCACAGTATTTTGTGTCTTTCTCTATTTCTCTTCTGCTTCTTTTCCTCTGAAGTTTTTTATGTCCTGATGAACCCACGACAACATCGGCCCAAAACCGTTGGAGAAACGTGGAACCAGTTGACGTATTGTCATGAAAATATTGCAAGTAAAAGTGCTGTGACCCAGAAAGTGTTGACATTATGGTGACCGACGGGCTGGAGTCAGGTGAGGAGGGATTTGCTTTGAAGGATCTTTGAAGGCATCTGTAGGCGGTCCTGTCACGTCCCTCTCAGCGCCGCACAGCCGTGCTTATTTTTAGGCTGTTTTGTTGTGCAATTTCTTTTTTAAGATGACAAAAAAAATATGAGTGGCTCAGAGGCGCCGGCACACTTGTGATGACGGTTTCTGTCTGCTGAAGGGTCTTATCGTCCTGGAGACCTAACCCTAACCCTTTGCTGTAAACATCTTATTATTCCTGTGGGCCAAGGTCACCTGATGCTGAGCCTGCAGAGTCAGCACAGCACGCAGAGTTTGACACACAAGAACTGCAAAGCTCTCGCAGAATCACTGGAACCCACCAGAAAACCAAGTTTTCACGCAGACTGGAGCGGGTCCAGGGTTAGGCTTCGTGTTCCTTCCATATCATCAATGCCATCATGGAGCAGGATTTGGTCTCAGAGCTTTAAAAGAACAGGGGCTGAATTCAGCTTCGGTGTTTCCAAGGTTCCCCGTGAGCGGCTGCAACTCGCCCCACAGGAGTAATCTGCTTGTACGGCCGCGGAGGGAAAAACAACGCGTCATCGTCTTGTGCTGCACAGTCATGCGGTCCACCCTTGTAGAACAAACATCCCTTCTGTGTCGAGTGTTGCAGCTTTCAAATGGAAGCGCACCTTCGGAGCAGCTTTACGTCGAGCATGTTGCTGTAGCATCGGCACTTCAGTGGCAGATTTAATAAGTGTGTGTTGGACTGAGTCTTTAAACAGAAGCTGTCATCACAGATGTCATTTCTTCTTTAAGTGGCTGTTATGAAATCTGTAAGTGGTGTTTTTGCTGCGCACGTCTGCAAGAATGTGCTGGAGGGCTTTCAATGGGTTTTTGGGGTTTGCAAAGGGAAATGAAGCACTGCAGTTTGCATCTTAGATATTTGGTTGCATTTGTGAGCCCAGGAAACTGAAGATGGTGCGTTTGCTGTCACACTCGGGATTCAAAGTAGAATATCGCCGTGGCGACACACATTCTCTCCTTGGCTGCAGGAAGGCCTTTTTGCTTTTATCAGCGTGTGACACACAGCCCGAGCCTCTGCTGCACCGTAGCTACAAACAAAAGGGCTAACTGTTTTAGCTCTGACTTTACCTGAATCCTTCATTCATTTTCTGAGGAACAGAGCCATCGTTGAGGGTGAGGGAACGTTCGCTTCCGGAAAACGTTGCTGTGACGAGAATAAGAGAGCTTGGCAAATCCCAGAAATTTAAAATGTGGCAGGTCAAAGAAAGTGGATGCACTCGTGTTAATAGTGTGCCAACCACTATTCTGACCTGTGGGATTATATTCTAGCCTTATTTTGTCAAAGTGCTCCAGGGAAGCTGAGTTCATAAGGGTGGCGTTGTCCTTAGCAACGCTGGCTAACACTGACAACCGTGTGGATGCTGACCCAGCTAACAAAACAAGCAGTAATGGTGTTATGTGGGGTTAGCTGCTGCTCATGCTGCACAAACCATGTGACCCTCTATCGCTCCATCTTCCCAACCCTCCCAGAGAGGCGCAGGAAGAGGTGCGGCTTCCACTGCAAGGTCACCAATGGCTGAGAGCTGAGGATGATGTCAGAGAGTTGGGAAGAGGAGGCTTTCAGTGAAGAGCAGCGAAGTGTGATTGTCCACCGGTTTGGGCCTGATGACTTCTAGCCCCCCCATAGAGCCTCATCAGGTGCTTCTTCCCTCTCCTCTGATCTTGGTGATGGAGGAGTGAATTATGGGATGTCTGACTGGAGAGCCCGAGAAGTGTTGACCTGTTCGACATTTGTCAGCACCGCTCGAGCGCTCTGTGGGCTTGTTAGCATAGTTAGCACTGCTGTGTGAAAGCACAAGCATTCAGACATGGAGGCTCTGTGGACAAACGTCTGGTCGCTGTTCTGGAAGACAAATCGCCTTTAAAACCGCCGCTGCTTCCTTAAACAGGTTGCTCAGCGTTGTCTTCCCTCCTTGCTTGTCTGCTGTGCACTGGTGATGCTTCCCGGTTCCAGGCTAATGTGTTTTTCAGCTTTTTTAGTGGCTACCTCTGCGCTAGCATCTGGTCTGGCGTGTTTTCACCTCGCCGAGCGCCTCCATTCTGCTCCACTTCTCTAAATTCCTCCTTATCCTCCACTGACAACTCTTTCCTTTTGCTGGGATTTGGCGGCGGATAAACCATGTCAGACTTTTGGTGAGACACCTTCTCAGAATAGTGACAAAAGAGTTCCCTCCTTGCTTAACGACACTTTTCTGTCACTTCCTCTATCTGGCCGTTCTTGATCTGCTCTCAGCACATCCATCCTCCAACCCCCCGGCGTAATCTCGTCCCTCGCTCCCCGACTCTCTGGTTGCCTGGATGAATGTGGATGATCCGTATTGTGAGAAGGTAATGGAGCTGTCGCCCGTGCCGCTTCTTTATACCACGTCTGCGCTCATCTGTGCGACTCCCAAAAAAGAACAACGGCTGGGACGTGGGGAAGGAGGTCACAGTGGATCTGTGAGGGAGTAACTGAACACACAACCTTTGGAATCTTCCTTTGAAGACAGTTGTTGTGCGGTTGTTGTGCGGTTGTTGTGCAGTTGTTGTGCGGTTGTTGTGTAGTTGTTGTGCAGTTGTTGTGCGGTTGCTGTGTAGTTGTTGTGCGGTTGTTGTGTAGTTGTTGTGCAGTTGTTGTGCGGTTGCTGTGTAGTTGTTGTGCGGTTGTTGTGCAGTTGTTGCACCGGTTTCTTTCATCGTGCCGTAAAAGTGGACATGACAATTGCGTTGGCAAAATTCCACTTTAATGGACAGTTGATGCCAAAAATGTGATTAATCTGTAAAGATTTCAAATCAGAGCTTCCCAATTTAAACCTGCCATGAATCCAACTGGTGCTGTTGAACATTGCAGGGACGGCATGATCAGGGTTAGCAGTGCTAGCTAAAGGTGGCTTTTAAACTGTATTTAGTTCTTTGTGTTGCCAGTTGCTATGGAGACGGGTGCATTTTTCTGTGCAGATTGCGTCACGTCTGCCACCCTATAGCGCCCCCTCTCTCCTGTCCAAAGTATCCCCGTGGTTTTTATTCTCTGCTTCAGATTCCGTCAGTGGAGAGATTGAACACAATAAATCCTCTTCTGTGCACGGACACGATATAATCCATCCTAATTTTCCCTCCTATCAAATTCATCATCATCCATGTATGTGATTAATTAATTTATTAATTAATTTAGTTTATTCTGATGTTTCTATTAAGGGGTTTCTTTTTTCCGACCACCCTTTGCTTTACACCTCCATACTTTAATCTATACATTTTCTATGCAGCATGCAGAAAGCATGCACACACACATATACACACACAGATACACACACATATACACGCACACATGTACACACACACACACACACAAACACACACACACATATACACACACACACACACACCGCTGCCTCCTTGTAGCCCACATCATTGCCTGGCAGGGGTGATTTAAAATTCATGCTGGCCTACTTCTTCTCTCCCATGGCTCCTCTATTACACACACACACACACACACACACACACACACACACACACACACACAGAAATACAGCTGCTTTTTACTGTGAAGTGTATCAACTGTTCATCATACAGGGTGCTGCAGTGGCCGCCGCCTGATTACAGCTGTGTCGGGGGTTTATGCCACAGTCGCTTCGTTAGCAAAATGCTTTTTTACACTTCTGACGTCAGCAAGTCCTTTGTGTCGCTGTCAGCGCTCCAATCAAGTCCTTTAACGCGTTTGCCCGGTCAGGGGCACATGTTCTCACGGGGAGAGTGTGCACGAGTGCGGCTAACCCTAACCCTCCAGGGTTTCCTCTCATCAGTCCAGTTTGGTGATTGACAGAGACGGGTTGAAGTCGGGGAGGGTTAAACCAGAGTTTCAAGGAAGCTCACAGAAAAGCATTTTTCTTGAGTCGGCTGGGCCTGATAAGAGAAAAGCCGATGGTAATATTTCATACACTCCAAAGAGCGCTGGTGAAACAGACCCGACAGTGGTGCATCTACTCTGTTTGTTTCTTTTCTTTGGATTTAATAACGAAGGGCGACTACAATGGTTTTAGCGAGCACAACGACGAGAGGTCTGTTGGCTCTGGGCCTTGATAGCGAGGGAAATAAAGGCCATTTCTCCAGCTGTTGTAAAAGCAGTGAGTGATGCTCACTAGTGCCAGCTCTTTTATTACTTGGTGTCTCCTTCATAGCTTTTAAGTGTGAGTTCAAATTCTTTGAGTTATTAGTTTTAGACAGTGGAACTATCACAATAAAGCACTTCAGCGAGTGTTGTATAAACTACGCATGCAGAGTAGAGTAGTTTTAGGTTAGGGTTAGGGTTTGGGTTAGAGGGTTAGGGTTAGGGTAGGGTTTGGGTTAGAGGGTTAGGGTTAGGGTTAAGGTAGGGTTTGGGTTAGAGGGTTAGGGTTAAGGTAGGGTTTGGGTTAGAGGGTTAGGGTTAAGGTAGGGTTTGGGTTAGAGGGTTAGGGTTAGGGTTAAGATAGGGTTTGGGTTAGAGGGTTAGGGTTAAGATAGGGTTTGGGTTAGAGGGTTAGGGTTAAGGTAGGGTTTGGGTTAGAGGGTTAGGGTTAGGGTTAAGGTAGGGTTTGGGTTAGAGGGTTAGGGTTAAGGTAGGGTTTGGGTTAGAGGGTTAGGGTTAGGGTTAAGGTTAGGGTTTGGGTTAGAGGGTTAGGGTTAAGGTAGGGTTTGGGTTAGAGGGTTAGGGTTAAGGTAGAGTTTGGGTTAGAGGGTTAGGGTAGATTTGGGTTAGAGGGTTAGGGTTAGGGTAGATTAGGGTTAGAGGGTTAGGGTAGATTAGGGTTAGAGGGTTAGGGTTAGGGTAGATTAGGGTTAGAGGGTTAGGGTTAGGGTTAAGGTAGGGTTTGGGTTAGAGGGTTAGGGTAGATTAGGGTTAGAGGGTTAGGGTTAGGGTAGATTAGGGTTAGAGGGTTAGGGTTAGGGTTAAGGTAGGGTTTGGGTTAGAGGGTTAGGGTTAGGGTTAAGGTAGGGTTTGGGTTAGAGGGTTAGGGTTAGGGTTAAGGTAGGGTTTGGGTTAGAGGGTTTAGGGTTAGGTTAAGGTAGGGTTTGGGTTAGGGTTAGGGTTAGGGTTAAGGTAGGGTTTGGGTTAGAGGGTTAGGGTAGATTAGGGTTAGAGGGTTAGGGTTAGGGTAGATTAGGGTTAGAGGGTTAGGGTAGGGTGAGGGTTAGGGAAGGGTAGGTTAGTGTAGGGTTAGGGTAGGTTAGTGTAGGGTTAGGGAGAGGGACAGGGTTAAGGTAGGGTAGGTTAGGGTTAGAGGGTTAGGGTAGGGTGAGGGTAGGAGCTGAGTCGGAAGGCAAAGCTCTCGATTTACCGGTCGAGCTACGTCCCAGTCCTCACCTATGGCCGTCAACGTTGGGTTATGACTGAAAGAACGAGATCACGGATACAAGCGGCTGAAATGAGTTTCCTCCACAGGGAGGCCAGGCTGAGCCTTAGAGAGAGGGTGAGAAGCTCAGACATCCGGGAGGAGCTCGGAGTACAACCGCTGCTCCTCCACATCGAGAGGAGTCAGTTGGGGTGGCTCGGGCATCTGGCTAGGATGCCTTCCGGACGCCTCCCTTTAGAGGTGTTCCGGACATGTCCCACCAGGAGGCCTCGTGGCTGGCCCAGGACTAGGTGGAGAGATTACATCTCTCGCCTGGCTTGGGAGCGGCTGGGGGTTCCCCCGGAAGAGCTGATGGAAGTGGCCTGGGAGAGGGCCGTCTGGGCATCCCTCCTGAAGCTGCTGCCCCCGCGACCCGGATCTGGATAAGCGGGAGAAAACGGAACGGAATGTTCCTGCAGAACTCACGTCTGTTCCTGTTTTTCTTGTTTTTGAAGTTTAGGTCCGTCATCCAAATTTTGTAAGCCTTCTGCACAAGTTTAGAATCGTGCATGAGCGTGCCCGTTGGAATAGAAAAGGCTTTTTTGTGTGAGTTGATTATTTTCTTCATCTTGTGAACAACATGGAATATTTCAGCATAACCACATGTTTCAAAATTGTATTGGACTGCAACTACATGTTATTACATAGTTATACCTTAAATGAACGTTGCATTAGTCTGAAATTAGTGTGAATTTGACACCAGCACACAAATTCTGTCGGTGACTCTGATGTCATCAGAGGAAGTAACATTCAAAACAGCTGAACTGGCCTTCATTTGCACCACAACGTGCTTTACTTTGTGTCTGTGCACGTGCGTTTGCAGCCCCGTCTCATGATGCTGGATTACAGAGGCTCGCTGGAGCTGCTTGCAGCCCCTCTGATCCTCCATGAGCTGTGGCTCAGCCCAACAGTGTGCACCATTGTTTTAGCAGAATGGAACACGGGCACGGTGGTGCGTGCACTCTGGAACGTGGGTGCTCTTGTATATATGCAACAGCATGAGCGCTCTGACTGGACAGACAACAGATTAGTGACCCCGAACAGCCACAAAGTTGGCCCGAGTCTGGTCTGCGGGGCTTATCTAGTGGCCTTTGAGCCGGGCATCACAGCGTCCACCCTCAGTCAGACCCGCCTCTCGTTTGATCTCCTGGCATATCTCAGATTTCATCTGTGGTCCTATCAGGAAACGTGAGCCACATCCAGGCTGCCCGGCAGGACTTCCTGTCAGCTCCTCTGAAATGACTGCCTTTGAGTCAGGAGACATGTGCGTCTTGTTAAAGGACCTCGCGCCAGCCTGCAGTCCTTCCTCTCTGAGGCTCCCATGACACGAGGATGCCCTCGTTACTGCCTGTCTCGTGGAAAGAACAGGAAAATTGAGGTTGCCCCTCTCAGTGGAGTCCACTTTTCTTCAGAGTTAAAGAACCCTCCTTCAGAAGACATGGCGGTCCGGCTTCTCTCGGGTCTCTGAGTTAACCCTCTTGGTCGTCCCTCTCCTCCCTGCTACTTTTCTTCTGGACACTTTGTTTGCTGCCAAACTGTAGATTTCATTTCTGCCTCTGTGTAACCACGAGTATCTGAAAGGTCTTCCAATGTTTCCATATAACGGGATAGTTTTGGGTCTCATGGCAGCTTTTGCTTTGTTCCCACATCCTAATTTGTCAAACAGGGTAATAACGCCACCGCTTTCCACAGATGATCATTATTCTTTTGAATCTTTTCCGGCTTTTGTCTACTTTTTCTACTTTGAAGATGAAGTGCAAACACGCAGTTGGAAAAGCTGTAGCTTGAATTGCTGCTGCACTTCCAGAGTCAATTTATTCATGAGAAAGTGCAGGATTATTGTTTTCGCCGTGGGCAGGTAGCTCAGCAATTTCCCCAACACTTGTAGTGTGAAGTAGAGGCGCTACAGTACATCCTGTTGATAAATGAGAACAGCCAACGCTTGTTTGCAGGGAAAACAGTACACTGGAATTCCACTCTCCACGCCCGTCCAACTTAAAGTGACCTTTATGTCAGCTTCATGAAAAATCCGAGGACGTGTTGGAAGAAATCTGCTATTTTCACCAGTTTGTCCCTGCAACTGGTTTGACAACCATCTTGTTCAGGAAGTCAGTTGCTGTGTGAGTTAATTAGGGGGACCTAGTGAAGGACTGGGAAGGACTGGGAAGGACTGGAAGCAAAGGATGCTGGTAGGACAGCACCAGTTTGTTCCATGCAGTGGTGAACAGTGGTGTCGGCCGGCCAACAGCCTACAGAGCAAACGCACCATTTTAGAGTACAGTGGGACCTCTACTTACAAACGTCTCTACATGCAACATTTTCAGGTTACGAAACGTCTCAACGGGAAAATATTTCCTCTTGTTACGAAAGAAATTTTAGGATACGAAGGTCAAAAATACGCTACCGCTGCTACTCGCAGCTCGCGGAGTTTAGCGAACGCAAGCATGCTAGTAGCTGCTCTGCCATTGGCTATCGCCTAGCATCTTCCTGTCATCCCATTGGCTAGGAGGGACGTCAATCTGTACAGGTTTGTGTGTGTCCCAGCGTCGCCTTTGTTTCACTTTTATTATTGTGGGTGTTCGTATGTTTGTCCATTAGATGGCGGGTGTTACCACAAGTGTTAACGTTCGTTGCTAGTAATGACGGCTAATGTAAGATTAGCCTGTAATAAAGTTAATTTTGTTCCTGGAGAAGCCTTGCACTGAATTCCTAAATTCATTGTGCGCTAATCTAATTGTAACATGTATTTGTTACATGTTTTGATGCATTTTTATGATTTATGATTGGAAAAAAATTATGTCCGAATTTTTGGGGGCTTGGAACGGATATAGGGCATTACATGGAAAACGCATCTCTACTTACGTAATTTTCAGGTTATGAAACAACTTCCGAAACCAATTATTTTCGTAAGTAGAGGTCCCACTGTATAAGTTAAAGTTATTGCAAATACTGCAGATACTTTTACATTTGCTGAAATGTATTTTTTCTAAACATTTATGAGCTGCAGTGTCTGTCGTGTAGTTGATGGATTCTGCTCTCCTGGAAAGTGAGTGTAAAATAGGGAATTTTACGCAGATGAACTCCTCTTTATTGCGACAGAAGGAGCTGTGTGAGTCTAAAAACAGACCGTCACATGTCCTCTTTCACAACACATAAAAAGGGTAATAAAAAAGAAATGGAGTGTTTGGTGTCCAATAGCATGTGATCAGGCTTATTGCTAGATCTGTTACTAAGCTCTTTGGCCAATCAGGTGGCAGACCTTTCATGAAGTCAGAGTTGTGATCACTTGGCCCCGATCCTTGGTTTCTTGTCGTGCGTGTGCGTGTGCGTGTGCGTGTGCGTGGTGTCTTTTTTTTTCTGACCTGGATTTCTCCCTCTGGGAACGTATCCGGGAACACAGTGGCTCTGTTTTGGTGCAAACGCTGCACATCTCTCAGCTTGGAGTTCATGTCAGCCCCGGCGTTTTATATATATATACATATACTGTATGTGTGTGTGTGCGTGTGTGTATGTGCAGCGCTTCTAAATATTTCTGGCATTAATACGGCAGTTAGCGTGCTGAGGTTTGCTGTGAACGGCAGCCTCGCTGACTCGGCACAAAGGCAGGAGCTGTCCATTGTGCTGAAGACTCTGTCATATCTGTGCACTCTTAATCTCGCCCTCTCACCAATTCCACGAGTTCTGGCTCTCGCCTCCGAGTTCTGGCCTCGCCTCCCTGCTGCTCCAGTAAGATGGCACCTGATTGGTTAGCCTTGGGGACTCTCCCCTTCCTGCCTTCGTCCTCCGTCTTTCGTGCGAATCGCTGCTGTGCATCTTCAAGGCCGGTGTGATCGACCAGGACTTCTGAGACGGTTTTCCTGGACTGCCAGTTACAAGCATTGAAGCAGTGAATGTGTTAGGAGGCTGCTGGCCGTCGTGCGCCGAGCATGTCACACGTGCACCTGAGTGACTGCGCATAGGTTTAAGCACATGGACGGGCCTGGTGAAACATATGGCAGGAACTGACAAACACGGTCAACTGGAAGCTCTTCACCAGGTCCTCCTGCTCCTCTCTCCTACTCTGGTTCCCCGGCGTCTTTAATAGGAGCTGACACGCCGCTACACGGGAACACTCGATAGCTACGCTTCCCTTTGATGTACGTACAGAAGCACATTCAGGGTTATGTTACAGAAAATGTGCCCAGGGTGCAGCAGCACAACACAAATGCCTGTTTTTAATCAAGTAGAACTGTAAAAGATGGAATTATTTCCTCAATTAAAGTGGCTGTGGCAGGATTAGATTGCCTTTCCTGTGCACCCCCCCCAATATTCACGTGCACATTCATGGCCCTCGCCACAGCAGCAAAGACTCTTCTCCTGCAGGCTCCTGATTCATTGGTGTCCTTTAGAAAAGGCTAAATCACATTCTGTCACGTTTGTAAAGTTTGTAAAACAACGGCTGACAGAGTTCAGACATGGATTCATTTCACTTCCTCCGTTTCGTGGAACACGTTCGATGGCTCTTCAGCAGCGCCGCCGACTTTCCATGTGGGCATAATGGATCAAATGTTAAAGGCAAAAGCACTTTTCATGGCTCGCGCAGTGTTAATGTCGCAGAGCCTGAAATGACGTGTCCACTTGTCCAGGAGAAGAATCACCATGTTTGGCTGTTTCCCTGTTCAGGAAACTGCATCAAGAGGTTGTGGAAGATGAAAGCGTTTCAGCACTGAGCGATGGTTAGAGATCTATTATTAGTTCCATTACAGATCAACATGAGCAAATTAGCCATGCTTCAGTACCTCGGTGATGTTTTCCATCCGAATGTTACCCTTCAGTCCAGACTGAAGCTTAATCTAAAGCCTCAGAAAAATTCGATTGTGAGGAAGTTCATTGGAATCCGAATAGCAGCCAGAGATAAGTCTTATCGGGGCTGTTTCCGGGGAGGGGGGGGCAGGCAGAAACATGGATTGTGGGCTGTTTAGCAGCCTGTTAAGCCACAGCATAATCCATATCTTTATCTAGCTTTTGTACGGTCGTCATCCAAGCACTAAACACTTCTCCTCTAATTGTTGGGCTTTGGGCAATAAAACGGCGGCTCTGCCGTCCTGATAAGAACGCACAATAGCATTTAGCTGCCCTCCTTTTGCTTCTCCCTTCATCTTTGCACTCTCATAAAACACAAGGTTTCCACGCTTTCTCATGTGTTCTCATGTGTTCAGTCTGCATTCTGTCGTCTCCGCTTCCTCCTTTTGTCCATCCTTGGGTTTTTAGCCAGCGCTCTCGCCACTGTCTCCACTGTGCAGCTCTCCTTGGTGCAGCTTCTTTAAGTGTATAATTTGTGATCTCATGTCTAGATGGGCCTCTCGTCTTCTCACTCGCTGTGAGCACAAAGGGCCTGAATGGCTGCAGCTCACTCAGGGGTACACAAATGAGTAGACACACACACACACACACACACACACACACACACACACTGGACAAACACAAACACAACCCTCGTCCTCTTCAAACTCCCAGAGGCTTTTGAAGTTGCATATTGATGATGCCGGCTGTGAACACACAGAGGAGGAGGCTATTGAGTGTCCACTCTCCTCTCTGACCCGTCATCTCTGATGGCCTAAATGAGCAGCAGGTGGTCCTCTTTATCAGCCATTACCTTGTGAAGCCTCTCATATTCCACAGTCAGTCACAGCAATCAGCCAGCATAATGATTCCTTTGAAGTGTGGCTGTGGCTCTGCATAATGTGCTGCAGTGCTCGTCTGAAAGATCATTTCCAGTTACACAATCATTGTTTTAACCACTGCAGCACCTTTTCAGGAATGCCGCAGAATGCCAAGTTAGACTTTTGTGGCTATCTTAGGTCTTCCGTGAGATGGCAGTTTTTGCATTGATTTCAGTTGCTTTCTTTGGTTTTATTGTTATATTTGCTCAAGGCCAATCTACGCCATGGCCCGTGGAGATCTGCGACAACACCCTCAGCTGGTCTTAGGGTTAGATCTTTTATCTTCTGGTCAATGGCTCGCTGACTCCACCTGGGTCGATATCTCCGCAGCTCTGCTAAATCTTTGCACTCCAACATCTCAAACTAGTATTTGTGGCTAAATGATTCAGGACTCGGCCTCTTCCGTGTGCCTTTTTCCCAACCGCAGAACATCCAACATAATCGGTCCGCTACGCTGGCAGGTACCTGCTGCCCTTGTAATGATAGAAACAAGTCCGATTGACATTTGCATCTGTTGTAAACGACTATGTTAGCTACATTAATTCACTTTTAGCTACATCTGTCAGGGCATACGTCGACGTATCCCTGCAGGACGGCGCAACAAGAATGACGTCACGATGTAATAAGGGTGATTCTGATCTATTTGTGATTCTGGATGCTTCATTTACACTAAAACTTCACCCAATTGTCTATCCAGTGAGACGACAGTTAGTCTTTCTTATTTGGCCGTATGGATCAGCCTCTTTCCCATCAGTCATATCGTAAATCCCAAAGCATTAGCATAGCATACATGGCGTTTAGCAGCAGAACATCAGGTCATCAGCCTCAGCCTTTGAGGCAAAACAGAGTGCCTGTGTGTTTTACCAGCCTCTTAGCCAAGCTGGTTTCAGCTGGTTGAGGAGCCTGCTCAAACATACCAGCCCTTTGTTGTGTGAATGCAGCCCCGGCACGGACCTCCAACCTCCCTAAACACCCACCTTCTTGACACAATGCACGCCAAGCTGCTGGCTCGCCGTCTCCACCATGAGAGGAACATACTGAGACTGTCTGCAGGGCGGAGCCACATAAAGTCACCTGACAGCTGCTTTTACAGTGGTTTACGAGGTTAAACATCACATCTCCAAAGACTCAACCAAAGCAAAATTCCCCTTTTCTTCTTCTCCCAAGGACAGAGAAGCGCTAACTTCTCTGCAGTCTCGGGTCAGCCGTCGGTACGGGTGCAGCATCCGTACACGCGCAGCACCTTCACGCTCTTCCAGATTTTCCAGAAACACTTGTGGACCTTCATGGTGGGAAAGGAAAGCACCACTTGTGTCACCCTGCTGGTTTTCATTTTTTGGTCCCGTGGACTGTTACTTGAACACTCGGGGACCAATCGTTGGTCGCGATGCTGCCGAGACAAACGCAACCTGCTGCCCCCTCAGAGGCTGTGGGCTTGGGATGGCCCCCCTGTGGTGGCTTCCGCCGGCACGGGTGATCACACCCAAGCTCAACTGGGTCCCTTGGGCTGATTTCCCTGTCTGATCCATATGAAGCCACCCCGCTTGAGATCGTTTCCAGGACTCTTCTCGGAGTTCTGGCCCTCTTTATTTTCCTGCATGTTCTTGTGCCACAAGACTAAATTTGTTTGCCGGCGGTTTACATCACCCTCTCGTCTGTTGTGACGTTGTGTGTAACCGGGGTGGGAGGCGGGAGGGAGGCAGTGTGACTGCGTTGCACTTGTTGTAGGCGTTCCCGGAGGCTCCTGGGGTTTCTTTTGGAGTCAGGGTGCGTGGATTGAGCTTGTGCAGAAACCTTCAGTTCCTATTAAGGTTCCCCTCAAGTGGCTGTTCTTCACACTGGGGGTGGGTCTGGCACTTCCCTTCACTGGGAGCTCCTTTACTGGGAGCTCCTTTACTGGGAGCTCCTTCACTGGCGAGCTCCTTCACTGGGACCCCTCCTTACTGGGAGCTCCTTCACTGGGACCTCCTTTACTGGGAGCTCCTTCACTGGGAGCTCCTTTACTGGGAGCTCCTTCACTGGGAGCTCCTCTCACTGGGAGCTCCTTCCACTGGGAGCCTCCTTTACTGGGAGCTCCTTCACTGGGAGCTCTTCACTGGGAGCTCCTTTACTGGGAGCTCCTTTACTGGGACCCCTTCACTGGGACCTCCTTTACTGGGAGCTCCTTTACTGGGAGCTCCTTTACTGGGAGCTCCTTCACTGGGAGCTCCTTCACTGGGACCTCCTTTACTGGGAGCTCCTTTACTGGGAGCTCCTTTACTGGGAGCTCCTTTACTGGGACCTCCTTCACTGGGAGCTCCTTTACTGGGAGCTCCTTCACTGGGAGCTCCTTCACTGGGACCTCCTTTACTGGGACCTCCTTTACTGGGAGCTCCTTTACTGGGAGCTCCTTTACTGGGACCTCCTTCACTGGGAGCTCCTTTACTGGGAGCTCCTTTACTGCAGCATCACACCTCACACATGCTGCCATGTTCCCGCCTTGATGGACAGCTGGAAAACAGAATGAGAGATCATCAATCAAAGATGCACTGATGGGTCTGTGGGTCCTGAACCATGTGGGTCCTGAACCATGTGGGTTCCGAACCATGTGGGTCCTAAACCATGTGGGTTCCTGAACCATGTGGGTTCCTGAGCCATGTGGGTCCTGAACCAGTGTGTTATCTCCAGCTCTCTTTTCTCTGGAGCCATCGTCCTTCTTGTCACAGTCGTGTTGCTCGTCTTTGCTCATTTCATTTATAATTTTTCGCCCGCTAACCCTAATGCACGGTCCTGTTCTGTCTGATCTAATAACGTCAATGGGGCTCTATTTGCTTGTGGGTTGCCATGGCGACCATCTCCGGGACATGCTGAGTATGACCTGCGTGTGTTCGTTGTGTTGCATGTGCAAGGACCTCTGAGCATCTGTGTGCACGACCGTGCACGTCTGTGGCAGGACAGCACGCCATTTTTAGACCTTTGTGGTTGCAGTTTAAGAGTGGCGTGCACGTTTCAGGAGCTGAGAGTGGGAGGAGGCGTGTTCCTCCGTGCACTCCAAGTGTGACCCTGAGCTTTCCCAGCCAGGACCAGCATCCAGCAGAAGTCCAGCAGAAGTCCAGCAGAAGTCCAGCAGAAGTCCAGCAGAAGTCAGTGCTCCTGCAGACCAAAGGCTTCACTAACATTCTCTTCTTCTCTCTCTTCCTCCACTGCTTCCTCCACTGCTGCCACCTTCTCTCTCTTCCTCCACTGCTTCCTCCACTGCTGCCACCTTCTCTCTCTTCCTCCACTGCTTCCTCCACTGCTGCCACCTTCTCTCTCTTCCTCCACCCCTGCTGCCTCCTTCTCTCTCTTCCTCCACCCCTGCTGCCACCTTCTCTCTCTTCCTCCACCCCTGCTGCCACCTTCTCTCTCTTCCTCCACCCCTGCTGCCACCTTCTCTCTCTTCCTCCACCCCTGCTGCCACCTTCTCTCTCTTCCTCCACCCCTGCTGCCACCTTCTCTCTCTTCCTCCACCCCTGCTGCCCTCCTTCTCTCTCTCCTCCCCCCTGCTGCCACCTTCTCTCTCTTCCTCCACCCCTGCTGCCACCCTACCATCCCTAACGTTGCTCGGCGTCTCGTGCTCGCCACCCGCGCCCCTCGTCCTCTCCCTCCTCCAGCTGGTTGGTGGAGAATTTGACCTGGAAATGAACTTCATCATCCAGGAGGCCGAGAGCATCGGCTGCATGGTGGAGCTGCTGTCCCACTGCGAGGTCACCTGCCAGGCTGAGATCTGGAGCATGTTCACCGCCATCCTCCGCAAGAGCGTGCGCAACCTGCAAACCAGCACCGAGGTCGGCCTCATCCAGCAGGTGCTGCTCAAAATGAGCACGGTGGACGATATGATTGCAGGTGAGTGCGCACGAGGTTGTGGTTTCTCCATCCTGGGATAGTGTGACCCTCGTGTGACCTTTGGTCTTTCTTACGTTCCTGCTTTTGGATGAGGGCAGAAACCTCTGCTGGTTCCTGGGGGGGGGCATGGAATTGTTGCCCTTGATCTTCTGCATGTGCTTCAGCCAATAAGAGCATTTTGAAGGGGCCAAGTTAATTATATAAAGAAAGAATTTCCCCCTTTAATCTTCCAATAGTTAATCTTTGATATTTGTTAATGTGGTGCGATTGGCATGGGTGTGTGGGGGGGGCGTGTGTGTGTGGTGGGGGTTTGTATATGTGTGTGTGTGGTGGGGGGTGAGTGTGGGTGTGTGTGTGTGGGGGGGGGTGGGGGGGTTGTGGGGGGTGAGGGTGTGTGTGTGGGGGGGGCGTGTGTGTGTGTGTGGGGTGTATTGTATGTGGTGTGTGTGGGGGTGAGGGTTGTTTGATGTTGTGGGGGGGCGTGGGGGTGTGTGGGGGTGTGTATATGTGTGTGTGTGGGGGGGGGGGTGGGGTGGGGGGGGGGGGTTGTCCTGCCGTATCATGACCGGCGTGTGTTTTGCCCTGCAGAGACGCTTGACTGTGACGCTGCCGCGGCGCTGCTTTAAGCTATCATTTTTACCCTTGACCTTTGCCGTGTCGATGCCTTGGAGTGCCCGCCATCTTCTCGTCCTCCACCTGTCCTCACTGTCCCCACTGTCCCCACCGACCAGGACGATGAGTTCTTTCTGTCCCCACATAACAGACTCCAACCGTTTAATCCCACTTTTTATACACGACAGTTGTATCAGTGGGACTCTAATTACGCATTTAATTCGTTTCCAGAAGTTGTTTCGTTAACCTGAAAATTACATAAGTAGAGACGCATTTTCCATGTAAATGCCCTAATCCGTTCCAAGACCCCAAAAATTCGGACATAATTTTTTTATAAATCATAAAAATGCATCAAAACATGTAACAAATACATGTTACAATTAGATTAGCGCACAATGAATTTAGGAATTCAGTGCAAGGCTTCTCCAGGAACAAAATGAACTTTATTACAGGCTAATCTTACATTAGCCGTCATTACTAGCAACGAACGTTAACACTTGTGGTAACACCGCCATCTAATGGACAAACATACGAACACCCACAATAATAAAAGTGAAACAAAGGCGACGCTGGGACACACCAAACCTGTACAGATTGACGTCCCTCCTAGCCAATGGGATGACAGGAAGATGCTAGGCGATAGCCAATGGCAGAGCAGCTACTAGCATGCTTGCGTTCGCTAAACTCCGCGAGCTGCGAGTAGCAGCGGTAGCGTATTTTCGACCTTCGTATCCTGAAATTTCTTTCGTAACAAGAGGAAATATTTTCCCGTTGAGACGTTTCGTAACCTGAAAATGTTGCAGTAGAGACGTTCGTAAGTAGAGGTCCCACTGTATTTAGAAGCTTGAATGAAGCGTCGCTGCACTCTGGCTCACGAACCTGGTGAGAAGACTCTCATGTCCAACACAGGGACGAGGCCTTTGTATGGCTGAGCTGCAGGTCCTCACGGATCTGTTGTGGCCATGTGACGTGGACGCCACTGAGGCAGGAAGGCCACATTAGATGGAACAAATGTCTTTTGCGCTTTTGGGAGTGTGATGACTATTTGCTTTGATCCTAGATGTGATTAATCTAATCAATGGTTGGTAGATTTTTTGTGCTTAAAAGCAGCAGCAACAGCCGTTGTGTATGTGTATGTGGTCATTAGAGGACCAGACTGGCTTGACCCGCCCGCCCATGGAGGCTTGTTGCTAACGCTCATGCTTGGCCCATGTTTCAGACCTCCTGGTGGACATGCTGGGCGTCATGGCCAGTTACAGCATCACGGTCAAAGAGCTGAAGCTGCTCTTCAGCATGCTGCGGGGAGAAAACAGCGTCTGGGTGAGTAAAACCTGCAAGTGGCCCCATGGAACCGGACTGGCTCATTAACCTGTATTATTATCACTTTCATCAGCACTAATATGGTAAATGTTCATTTATCTTGCAACATAACCAGTATTTGATCATGCAAATGTCTCAGACAGGCTGTAGCAGCTAATTTAGTGGTGTGGTTTATTGCCACATCATTTCTGGAGCTGCAGCTTCCTGTCACTTCCTTTCTTGCCTCCAAATATTTCCAACGGAGGGTTTATTTTGAGGATGGCGAGAAGAGGCAGAACCTGGAGCGAGGCCATGGGTGAGGAGGGGGGGGAGCAGCGACACCCATGGGGTGCTCCTCTGTGGCTCTCTGGATACTCTGATCGGGGTGTGAGGGACACCACCCTCAGCGAGAGCCCTGATGATCGAGCAACACCTGGAATACCTTTCCAACTCTTCCAATCCCTCCTCCCCCCAGCTAGCTCCTTCCTCTCAGAGACGCATCGCTTCAGGGTTTGTTCCTGGTTTATCGATGGGATGTTTTGATCAGGGCACGGGCGGGGGTGATTGAAGAGTTATTGATCCAGTGGTGAGGATGTGATGTCACACCATGTCTCTTATAGTCTGTGTGAGTGTCTATGAGAGTCACTTTCTCCTCTCCTTCATCCCTCTCTCTCTTCCTCTCCCTCTCCTCTCCTTCTCCTTCCCTTCCCTCCTTCACTCCTCCTACCCCTCCCCTCCCCCCCCTCCAACCTTCCTTCCCCTCTTCCCCTAACCTCCCCTCCTCCCCTCCCCCTCCACTCCTTCTTCCTCTCCCTCTTCCTCTCCTCTCCTCTCCTCTCCTCTCCTCCCTTCCCCCCTCCCCCTCCCCTCCCCTCCCCTCTCCTCTCCTCTCCTCTCCCCTCCCCCTCCTCCTCCTCTCTCCTCTCCTCTCCTCTCCTCTCCTCTCCTTCTCCTCTCCTCTCCCCTCCCCCTTCCTCTCCTCTCCTCCCCCCTTGTCTGTCTCTTGCAGCCAAGAACATGCTATCAAGCTTCTGTCGTGTTGAACCAGATGCCACAGAGACACGGTCCTGACACCTTCTTCAACTTCCCAGGACGCAGTGCAGCAGTGAGTGGGACCATTTGTGCGCGCGCGCGCACACACACACACACACACACACACACACACACACACACACACACACACATACACACACACATACACACACACACACACACACACACTTCAGTGCAACAGCAAGGCCAAAGTTGCCTCCTTTCAGTGCTACTTCTTGTCATTTTTTGCTTTTCCTTTTGCCAGAGAATGAATAGTTATGGTGAGAATCACTAATTGTTGTTGAACCTTTTCTGAAGACCTTAGCAGCAGAAGGTGGGTGCAGTAAAAGAGGGCCAGTCCTGGTCCTCGTAGCACTCTGAAGGAGGTCAGTTCAGACAGCAGTTTAAAGGTCCGCTGCTGTTCTAGCTGTAATAACGCTCATTGGAATTCTTGCCTGTCCGCAGCAACTTTAAATGAAATTATGTGTAGACTTAATGATAATGAGCCACATCCTTATCTTTTCCTGACTATCTCCTGTAGCCTAACACTGCTTTACTGTAACCACCTTCATAAATAACTTCTATCAGCTGCTGGGTTAATTCTGAGGTTACTAAAAAGGAAATGAGTTGAGATCTGTCTTTTTGCAGAAACCCCACAATCATTACTACAATTTATTTTTTGCCCACCCATCTGTATTATATGATTCTAAAAATGTGTAGGGGCATTTTACAGAATATAGACTCATTTATGCTTCAGTTTGGGCTAGCATATCTTCAGAATGAACTCATTTAGCAATAGCAGCCTTTTGAAACCCCGTCACTGGTCTACAGACAAGATTCAGCCACAAAACTGTAGACTCACAGACACGAGGACATTTCCAGTATACTGCAAATAAACTGTTTAACCCTATTTCTGAATTCCCCTCGATAAATTAAGACGCTCACGGGTGGCATCTGGAGTCCGTTCACTCATCCAAAATCTGAGCTGGAGTCAGCAGACTCTAATCAATGTTTTTTTTTAGGCCATTGCACTGCCACCAATAGCCAAATGGCCTTACCAGAACGGATTCACTATCAACACCTGGTTCAGGCAGGATCCACTCAACAACATCAATGTGGACAAAGACAAACCATACCTGTACTGGTGAGTCCCACACCTGTTGACTGGCTCAGGCTTAGAACACTCGTGCAACTGCTGCTTGGTCTGCAAATCAGTAACAGGGAAGAGGGTCCGAAGAGGCTGCTGTGGGGTAAAAACCCTCTTGAAATGGCACTTTGCGTTACATTAGAAGCTAGTATTTATGTTGATGTGGGGAATTGGAAGGAAATGGACTCGCTCCAAACAAGAGCACGATGCCCAAAGTCTAGAAAGACTTTAGTGAGTCGGGTAATGAGGGGGAAGGTGACGTTAAACATGTGAGGGCACTAACGCACCCCGATGTTGCTGCGGAGGAGGATGTTCTCCTCGTGGTGGATGCACATTTATGGCTGCTCATGGTGCATCCTGCTGTCACTGCTCACCGTTTTGCTATCGTGAGATTTCCTGAAGTGTGTTTTGCGTTTGCGTCACATTTAAGTGGCGTCCACTTGGTTTCGTCATTTTTAAATGATGCCAACGTTTTTCCAGGACTGTTGACGTGCGCTGACCTTGATTTTTGATGCTCCATCTGCAGCTTTCGCACCAGTAAAGGAGTTGGATACTCGGCTCACTTTGTAGGAAATTGTCTCATCGTAACATCCTTGAAGTCAAAGGGAAAAGGCTTCCAGCACTGCGTCAAGTATGATTTTCAACCCCGCAAGGTAAAATGAATAAACATATAGGCAAAAGCAAACGAACTCTGCTCATGTCTGTTCTTCCAATTAATGTTATTGGTTCCTGGGGAGGCATTTAAGAACCCCCCCACCCCTGTCGGCATCTTCATACACACACATACACACTCACACACATACACACTCGCACACATACACACACACACACACTTACACACACCAGCTTTTGCTGACCAGTTGAAATCTTGCTGCCTAACGATGTTCCCAGTGGTTCCATTGGATCAATTTAAAAGTCAAGTGTGCATCTGTGGGTTTGTTAATGTTGGCTTGTGTGTGTGTGTGTGTGAGTGTGTGTCAGGGTTAGGCTAACCCCTGACCCTGACCTCAGATGCTTCAGTCAACACAACAACACACACATCAGCCTGCTGGTTGGTCTCCTGGTGGCCTGACTAATGTGTGTGTCTGTGTTTCAGTGGTACATGATCAGCATCGTCCACATCTACAACCGCTGGAGGAACTCTGAGATTCGTTGCTATGTCAACGGTCAGCTGGTCTCCTATGGCGACATGGCGTGGCACGTCAACACCAACGATGTAAGGGAGCAGCGGGGGGACGTCTGTCTTTCAAACATGCTTGAGCTGAGGTGTATTTGGCCCAGCTTCTCCTCTCCTTTGGTGCTGTTGGCAGCTCTTTGATGTTTGCCCTCTGCATCTGTGAGCTGGGCCACAGATGCCCTTGGGCCTTTTTCCAGAACCTTCATCAGAATTCCAACTTCAGACTTTTCCTTTTAATAGGGGACAGGTTGCCATGACGCCTCTCTTACACCTTCTACCTGTTCTGGCTCATCATTTTGCTTTTTTTTTACATTTTTTCTGCTTGTCTTTCATCTCACAATGGTCAGAACAAAAGTTCGACAGGAAAAGTGGTTTTGGTGGGCAGCGATTTGTGTCCAACTGTGTTTTGAACTTTGGGGTGGAAAAGTGTAAAACGTGTAAACTTGTGGTCACATTTTGCTGGTATTTCTTTCATTGGCAGAGCTACGATAAATGTTTCCTCGGTTCATCGGAGACGGCCGACGCCAACAGAGTGTTTTGTGGTCAGCTGGGAGCCATTTATGTGTTCAGCGAAGCTCTCAACCCTGCTCAGATCTTTGCCATTCACCAACTTGGCCCCGGGTACAAGGTGAGGCTCTAATTACATGCTGTGTACATCAATGTGGCAGTAACGTTGCCTCGGCAACTATAGCAGTTACCCAAAATAGGGTTTAGACATATAAAATCAGGGATTTTAGCCTAAAACCAAAGGTTATTCTCAACAAAATGTCTGTGAAGTTTTGGTAGCTTTGCCACGTGCGCCCTGCGGCCAGCAGACACGTCGTAGCCCCCCAGGAAAGATGACTGCAGGTATCTGCTGCTCCTGAACCTCAGCAGGTCACAACGTGCTTTGGTTTCAAAGCTGCTGACATGCAGGTAGAAGTATCTTCTCAAAGGAACGAAATCGCACACGTTTCAACACTTTGACCTTCTGCTCGGTGTCTTGAAAAGGTCAGAACATGTTTTGTTGGAGTCCACCCCCCCAAAGATCTCATGCTCGGTGTTTTGGAGGTTTCATGGTGATGAGTCCTGATGCTGAGGTCTGTTTCACTCCATGATCCGATCGGTCAGATGATTGCACAAAGAGCTTCTCAGCTAGCAGAAAGAAAACAGTAAATAAATAAACATTATGAATAAACAAACATTAAAGCCAAATCTGCCAGCGCTGATACGGCGTAAATGAGGCGTGAGCTGGGCTTAAAACAGGACCCAGTGGGTCTCAGTGTTCCGGGCCCTGCTGTGTGAAGAAGGCCGTTTCCTCTGCTTCAGCTCTGTTGAGGAGGACGAACAACAGTCACTCAGGAGAACCACGTGTGTGAGCGTCAGGGTGTGTTTTCAGCTGTGTGGAGCCTCTTCCTCAGCCTCTGTCAGTCGTCTCCTTCAGTAACGAGGAGCAAAACGCAGCGAGACCCACTCAGTCCGCTAAACGAGCCTTCAGCACAGCCAACAAGCTCTTTTAAGTTGCTGTGCAGCGCGGCGGCTCACACACAACACCGCTTGCCCCAATAGCACGAAGGAAGCTTTTACATCCGGATTTTGGGGGGGAAATAACAGCTTTATTGTCTTTTTGTGTCCATTTTGGGTCTCTTTCATGTGGACCTGTGTCGTCACCCTACATATTTGGGTTTTGTCTTTTACTCTCGTTTTGTGCAGTTTTGTATTCTCCTTATATTCAAACCTAGATTCTTATGTAGGTTTGAATGTAATTACATCTTATCTTAGAAATACACAGTGAATACAAATGTACACTTTGATCAAGCAATAAATTAGTTTCCACCTCCGAATAAGTTGCTGATTATGGTATTGATTTCTCCTTCAGGTTTTTAAATTCTTTTAGCCTCCTGATCTTTAAGTGAATGTATCTACATTTTAACATAGCTGTTGAATGTTTAACTGTGTGTGTGAGTGTGTGTGTGTGTGTGTGTGGTGTGTGTGTGTGTGTGTGTGTGTGTGTGTATCTGGAAAGGGCACTTTGCATTTTCAGGTCACTGATTTATGCAGCAGCTTTTTTGTGCCACATGATTTAAATAAAAGGAAAGAATGAATATTTTCCAGTCCGCAGATTTGAATCTCTACATGAGATAAGGACATTTTGCCACCAATCGGAATTCTTCAGATGCCAAGATTGCATGTGTGAAATGTTCTGCTGCCTGTTTGAAGGCCCAGGGCCTCTTTTGCACATCAGATGTCAGATAAAAGGTTGAGAACAAGGCCTCAGGCTTCCCTGTGCAGCCGGCAGCAGGGAGGGAAGCTGCTGCTTCAAGAGAAGAACAACCTGCCTGAAGCTGTGGCACTGTCCCCTGAACCTGAACCTGAAGCTGTGCCACTGTCCCCCTGAGCCTGAAGCTGTGCCACTGTCCCCCTGAGCCTGAAGCTGTGCCACTGTCCCCTGAGCCTGAAGCTGTGCCACTGTCCCCCTGATACCTGAGCCTGAAGCTGTGGCACTGTCCCCCTGAGCCTGAAGCTGTGGCACTGTCCCCCTGAGCCTGAAGCTGTGGCACTGTCCCCCTGAGCCTGAGCTGTGGCACTGTCCCCCTGAGCTGAAGCTGTGCCACTGTCCCCCTGAACCTGAACCTGAAGCTGTGCCACTGTCCCCCTGAGCCTGAAGCTGTGCCACTGTCCCCCTGAACCTGAACCTGAAGCTGTGCCACTGTCCCCCTGAACCTGAACCTGAAGCTGTGGCACTGTCCCCCTGAGCCTGAAGCTGTGGCACTGTCCCCCTGAGCCTGAAGCTGTGCCACTGTCTCCCTGAACCTGAAGCTGTGCCACTGTCCCCCTGAGCCTGAAGCTGTGGCACTGTCCCCCTGAGCCTGAAGCTGTGGCACTGTCCCCCTGAGCCTGAAGCCTGACGTTCGGGCAGACAGACGTATGGACGGACAGACAGACAGACACATGGACAGACAGACGTATGGACAGACAGACAGACGGACGTACGGACAGACAGACAGATGTATGGACAGACAGACAGACGGACGTACGGACAGACAGACAGACGTATGGACAGACAGACAGACGGACGTACGGACAGGACAGACATATGTATGGACAGACAGACGTACGGACAGACAGACAGATGTATGGACAGACAGACGCATGACGGACAGACGCATGGACAGACAGATGGACGGACAGACAGATAGATGTATGGACGGACAGACAGACATATGGACAGACAGACGTACGGACAGACAGATGTACGGACAGACAGACAGATGTATGGACAGACAGACGCATGGACGGACAGACGCATGGACAGACAGATGGACGGACAGACAGATAGATGTATGGACGGACAGACAGACATATGGACAGACAGACGTACGGACAGACAGATGTACGGACAGACAGACAGACATATGGACAGACGGACGGACGGACAGACAGACAGACAGACAGACAGACGTACGGACAGATAGACAGGACAGACAGACAGACGTACGGACAGACAGACAGATGTATGGACAGACAGACAGATGTACGGACAGACAGACGTACGGACAGACAGACAGATGTACGGACAGACAGACGTACGGACAGACAGACAGATGTACGGACAGACAGACGTACGGACAGACAGACAGATGTACGGACAGACAGACGTACGGACAGACAGACAGATGTACGGACAGACAGACGTACGGACAGACAGACAGATGTACGGACAGACAGACGTACGGACAGACAGATGTATGGACTTGCTTAAACGAAAATGCACAATTTCTGTTCCATTGAACTTAGCAAAGAAAACCTGTGACTTTCTGTTGTGAACTGTGGCGTTGATGTGTGTGTGTGACCTCAACGTGCCGTGGCAGCACTGCGCAGTGTGTGTTGGTTCCATGTGTGTGAGGGACGGTGTGTTTGGAGTGTTGGCTGCCTCTCTCCCACACATCCTCCCCCCTCATCTCTTATTCCTGGCTAATTGAATTATCTCCTGGGCTAGCACAGTGTTCATTAAGCTAATGCGGGGTGATGCTCATCTCCAGTGTTGAGCTGGACACATGTTCATGCACCTGTCCTGCAGCTTTAGGGATTTCTGGATTCATGTGGCCTTTTGCTTTTGTCGTTTTCTCTCCAGAGCACTTTTAAGTTTAAATCTGAGAGTGACATCCACCTGGCGGAGCACCATAAGCAGGTGCTGTATGATGGGAAGCTGGCCAGCTCCATCTCCTTCACCTACAACGCCAAGGCGACGGACGCCCAGCTGTGCCTGGAGTCGTCGCCCAGAGAAAACCCCTCCATCTTTGTGCACTCGCCACACGCCCTCATGTTGCAGGTCAGAGTCCTCAGCCGGCCGCCATCATTCACTGATCACGGATTCACTGATCACGGATCACTGATCACGGATTCACTGATCACGGATTCACTGATCACGGATTCACTGATTCATTGATCACAGATCAGGTGACTCATGTATGAATGAGCGCCCTGAAACCCGACTGATTAGCAACCTCAATTATCAACATTGTCAACTCTGCCGTGAGAGCTGATGCTTAAAGTCAACTAAGATTCTTGGTTCTTGAACCTGTCGTGACTTTGAAGTAAACGGTTTTCATTTTTTACTGACAGTGGAAAAAGTCCAACATAAAAAGAGTTTTGTGTGTTCCGCTGTTGTGTTGCCCAGGACGTGAAGGCCATCGTCACCCACTCCATCCACAGCGCCATCCACTCCATAGGAGGCATCCAGGTCTTGTTCCCTCTCTTCGCCCAGCTGGACTACAAGCAGCTGAACGACAGCAGCGTGGACACCACAGTCTGGTGAGTGTCCATGTTCAGGTGGACACCAGTCTGGTGAGTGTCCATGTTCAGGTGGACACCACAGTCTGGTGAGTGTCCATGTTCAGGTGGACACCAGTCTGGTGAGTGTCCATGTCAGGTGGACACCAGTCTGGTGAGTGTCCATGTTCAGGTGGACACCACAGTCTGGTGAGTGTCCATGTTCAGGTGGACACCAGTCTGGTGAGTGTCCATGTTCAGGTGGACACCACAGTCTGGTGAGTGTCCATGTTCAGGTGGACACCAGTCTGGTGAGTGTCCATGTTCAGGTGGACACCAGTCTGGTGAGTGTCCATGTTCAGGTGGACACCACAGTCTGGTGAGTGTCCATGTTCAGGTGGACACCAGTCTGGTGAGTGTCCATGTTCAGGTGGACACCAGTCTGGTGAGTGTCCATGTTCAGGTGGACACCACAGTCTGGTGAGTGTCCATGTTCAGGTGGACACCACAGTCTGGTGAGTGTCCATGTTCAGGTGGACACCACAGTCTCGTGAGTGTCCATGTTCAGGTGGACACCAGTCTGGTGAGTGTCCATGTTCAGGTGGACACCAGTCTGGTGAGTGTCCATGTTCAGGTGGACACCACAGTCTGGTGAGTGTCCATGTTCAGGTGGACACCACAGTATCGTGAGTGTCCATGTTCAGGTGGACACCACAGTATCGTGAATGTCCATGTTCAGGTGGACACCAGTCTGGTGAGTGTCCATGTTCAGGTGGACACAGTCTGGTGAATGTCCATGTTCAGGTGGACACCACAGTCTCGTGAGTGTCCATGTTCAGGTGGACACAGTCTGGTGAGTGTCCATGTTCAGGTGGACACCACAGTCTGGTGAGTGTCCATGTTCAGGTGGACACCACAGTCTGGTGAGTGTCCATGTCCATGTCCTGTGTAACGCAGTGTTCTGTCTGCAGCGCCACCCTGCTGGCGTTCCTGGTGGAGCTGTTGAAGAGCTCAGTGGCCATGCAGGAGCAAATGCTGGGAGGAAAGGGCTTCCTGGTGATTGGGTACCTGCTGGAGAAGGTGAGTGAAAGGCCCTCAACCCTGACACTGAGTTTCTGATGGCGTGTGTGTGTCCACGAGTGTGTCCGTGACCTCCTCTCCTGTACTCACAAGCATTCTGCCGGTGTGTGTGTGATATCCAGGCGGTGTGTGAGCACCTCTTTCTGTGTGTTTTCAGTCATCAAGGGTCCACATCACCAGGGCGGTACTTGAGCAGTTCTTGTCCTTTGCCAAGTATCTGGACGGTTTACCTCACGGAGCGCCACTCCTCAAACAGCTCTGCGACCATGTCCTCTTTAATCCGGCCATCTGGATACACACTCCTGCCAAGGTGTGTCCCTCTGTTCTCACTCTGTCTTGGTTGACCTTGCTACCAAAAGATGAACAAAGTCGATCTCAGTCAAAGGATTAAGGGAAAGAAACAGCATAAGGAGGGATGACAGACATAAAGATGGTTCTCTTCACGCTCCTGAGAGCCACTGCATCCGTGAGGGAGTGTGCACGCTGCCTTCTGTCACAGCGCACGTGCACCACGCACTATCTGAGAGGCAGGACAAGGGATGGTTGGGGAAGAGATGCTGTCTCCAACAAATGCAAAGGAAGCTGGAAATGTTCTCTGGCACTCAGTCAGACTTTCCTCACTCAGCGTGCACACTCAGCGTGCACACTCAGCGTGCACACTCAGCGTGCACACGCACTATGGTTAAATAGCGTTCAGGTGACGGCCATCCGTCGGTGTGGCTGCTAGCATGACTGCAGCCCATCGGACAGCTCCGTGGCCGTTAGCCTTTATGCTAATGCAGCTGAAGAGCTGCGCGCCTCAGACAGCAGCGCTGAAGATGAACACGGTGAAAGAAACAAAGGAAGAAAGTGACAATTGGATCAAGGCCTCTTTCTCGTCTGTGTCTAAATTAGATGTGATGATCCTGGCGCTCGCACAGGCCCAGTCAGCTCCCTTTAGTTTCAGAACATTCTGACTCTCGGCCTTCTCCCCTCTGACCGTGAGATATGATTGGCTGGTGGTTATAAATGAACCCTCCAAGGCACGCTGGCGTTAGGGTGGAAGAACCACAACTGAGCTGCTGCTGCTGCTGCTGCTGCTAATGAAGCTGCTGCTGCTGCTGCTGCTGCTAATGAAGCTGCTGCTGCTAATGAAGCTGCTGCTGCTAATGAAGCTGCTGCTGCTGCTGCTGCTGCTAATGAAGCTGCTGCTGCTAATGAAGCTGCTGCTGCTGCTAATGAAGCTGCTGCTGCTGCTGCTGCTAATGAAGCTGCTGCTGCTGCTGCTAATGAAGCTGCTGCTGATGAAGCTGCTGCTGCTGCTAATGAAGCTGCTGCTGCTAATGAAGCTGCTGCTGCTGCTGCTAATGAAGCTGCTGCTGCTGCTGATGAAGCTGCTGCTGCTGCTAATGAAGCTGCTGCTGATGAAGCTGCTGCTGCTGCTAATGAAGCTGCTGCTGCTAATGAAGCTGCTGCTGCTGCTGCTAATGAAGCTGCTGCTGCTGCTAATGAAGCTGCTGCTAATGAAGCTGCTGCTGCTGCTAATGAAGCTGCTGCTGCCTGCTAATGAAGCTGCTGCTGCTGCTGCTAATGAAGCTGCTGCTGCTGCTAATGAAGCTGCTGCTGCTGCTGCTAATGAAGCTGCTGCTGCTGCTGCTGATGAAGCTGCTGCTGCTGCTAATGAAGCTGCTGCTGCTGCTAATGAAGCTGCTGCTGCTGCTGCTAATGAAGCTGCTGCTCTGCTGCTGCTGTTGCTGCTGCTAATAAAGCTGCTGCTGCTCATAAAGCTGCTGTTGCTGCTGCTGCTGCTAATAAAGCTGCTGCTGCTAATAAAGCTGCTGCTGCTAATAAAGCTGCTGCTGCTAATAAAGCTGCTGCTCTTTTGCTGCTTAGTAAAATCAGAATAAAGAAACCTGGCCTTTGCAATTGTTGGAAATGGTGCATCAATCTGAATGCAAATTGTGTTTTTCACCTTTGATTGAGTGGCTGGTGTCTGCAAACCTTATGTGGTCCTTGAAGAGTAACTCTGACCCTCTAATAGTCATTATTTTCCACTTCCCAGAATAATATTACCACATAATAGGGTAATTGTTGGCAGGAATAGCCCCAGCCTTAATAAAAAGCACATCTGGAATGTGTCCCTTGCTTCATGTTAAAGATAAGGACCATGTTGTCTTTACAGTCCACGATTGTTGAGACGCATTTGTTACAAGGTTGTGCTGCAGCTGCATGGAAATGTAGGATTTACGGCTGCAGAATGCACGTGTGCTGTATATGTATCTAAAGATTAACACTTAACATCGGTTTGGAATGCTGTGCACCCACTTCAGTCCATTTTCTTCCCCAGTTGATCTGTTCTCTGGTGTGTTCAGGCCAATTGTTCTCCAGGGATTTCATTCTGTTAAACATAGCGAGCAATTTAAGGCAGATCTTTAGCATAACTCTAATGAGCGCAGTGATGTGCAGCGTCAGGTGCACAGAGACCTATTGATATTAATAAAGGAAGCAGGAAGGGCGGCACAAGTGGGGAGAGAAGGAAATGAGCGTTTCAGCGCATCCTTCTGAAATGTCAACGCTGCTGCTGCGTGGCTTCAGAGAGCAGAGCCGTGCACAGCGCACCCTCCACCTGCACATGTGTGATCTGTCTGCATGAACGTGTGAATGCAGGTGCAGCTGTCCCTCTACACCTACCTGTCCTCGGAGTTCATCGGCAACCGCCACCATCTACAGCACCATCCGCCGCGTGGGCACCGTCCTGCAGCTGATGCACACTCTCAAATACTACTACTGGGCCGTCAACCCGCTGGAGAGCAGTGGCATCAACCCCAAAGGTCTCGGTAGGTTCCCCAACACACTCGTTGGGGGGGAACCCACGCGTGCACGTGTGTATAGCAGCCATTTTACATCTATTACAGTTTGTATCTGTTCTAAAACTCTTCATCTATTACACTGAACGTTCTGTTACTACTTAAGGACAGCGCCAAGCGTCTGGAGACGCTCCTGGTCATTTTAGAGGTCAATGAAGCTTCAGTTTCCTGAAGTTTAATGGAATATTTCATTCAGTCAGCAGACGGGAGCTGCTGCACAGCTTTAGGAAGCTTAAGGGGAATATTGGGTGTCATATCTGACCATAAAAGAAGAAACTTGACTTAACTGAGTTGGATTTCATTGTTGACTTCAATAAACATGATGAGAAATTGTTACAGTGTCCTAATTAAAAGTTACCTAATTGGTGCCCATTGAGAAGGTGATGGGAGCCGGCTCGACCCTCTGCCCCCCCCGAAATCCCAACGCTCAACATAAACAAGGCCTCCAGACAATAAGCCTTGATTCAACTGAGTGATTTTACATTTTTTCTTTTTCTTTTTGCCTTTGTTTGGGTCAGCAGAGGCCGTCTCAGCCTCTCCTGCATCTCTCGTTGCCACGGCAACGCGTACGCTTGGTTGGCAGATGCGGAGGGTTAGTAGTGCCTTTTTGCCTGGAGGAAGAGCCTCAGATGCATGGAACACGTGCACTGACACGTGCACTGTCGTGGGTCACAGCTCAGAACTCCTGACGGTGCCGACGTGATTATGAGTGATTGAACTCATTAATAACAGGAATCCATAGAAGCTCCTTTTGAAGGTGGTTCCGCTGACATTTGATCCATTTAGCCAAGATTTGAATGTTTTTTTAGATAAAATAGGCCTGTTGTGTATTTTCAGAGGGAAATCTATCTAGATTATTTATAAAAGAAGATCAGTATTTAAGAATAGTCACATGTGTTTACGTTTGACAGTGCAGGATGGTTGAGAGGGAGCTGGAAGCACTTCAGAAGGTTCAGCACAAGAGGTTCAGGTTAAACACAGTCGTCTGGAGCCATGATGGAGAAGGCCCCCCCCTCTCTCAGCCCCCCCTCTCAGTTCCCCTCAGTCCCCCCCTCACATCCCCCCCCCCTCTCAGCCCCCCTCCACCCCTCTCAGTCCCCCCCCCCCTCCCACCCCACCCCCCCCCCCTCCCCCCTCTCAGCCCCCCCCTCTCTCAGCCCCCCCTCTCTCAGTTCCCCCTCAGTCCACCCCTCACATCCCCCCCCCCTCTCAGCCCCCCTCTCAGTCCCCCCTCACACCCCCCCCCCTCTCTCAGCCCCCTCACCACCCCCAGCACCCCCCCTCTCAGCCCTACCCCCCAGCACCCCCCCTCTTGTGTGTATTCCGACTGTCTGCCAACGACGAGACGCACAAGCTGACCTGGTGTTGCCGAAAACACTGAAAACTGTTCCATCGTTTTGCTTTGATTCCCAACGCATTCATCTTCATGACTCTCTGGCTCTATTCCATTAGTCAGTTATTTGGCGTGGTTACGGCCCATTCATCACAGAACTGGCGAGCACATGAAACACCTTCAGAAATTAAAACAGCACCATTACAGGAGGAAAAACGCATTGCCAACATCTGGGATGTCCTTTTTAGCTTTAAACAAGATGCTCTGCCAGCATGGCAGATGTAAACGGGCATCTGAAGATCTTTGATCTTTGTCATGTTCATATAATATATTCATTCTGTTCCTGTTGTGGATTTGCTCAGACGGTCCACGGCCATCACAGAAGGAGATCATCTCGCTCAGAGCCTTCATGCTGCTCTTCCTCAAACAGCTCATTCTCAAGGTAGGGCAACGGAAAAGCTTCTTTATCATCACACAACCTGCAAGAAATCACGTCTTCCAGATTGTTTTACTCCCTTTTGCGGCGCTGCAGGCCTCATCTAAAATCAGAGTGTAAATGTGGCCTTGTGTGATTTCTGATTTCTCCACAGGACCGAGGCGTCAAAGAGGATGAAACTGCAGAGCATCCTCAACTACCTTCTGACCATGCACGAGGTGAGGCTCTGTCTCAGGTGCTCGGTGGGCCAGCGTTCTGGCCCGTTCAAATGAACGAGGGTTGCGAGGCAGCTTCAGCACGGTGACAGTGTGAAATATGGCGTGAGCAGAATGTCCTCTTCCTCAACGGTTCTGAGCGTACTTGTTCTGAAGGCCCCAACTGCCTCTGCGCCGCCCTTACGCAGCCCTGCAATGTTAAAGGCTCTGTTCCGCTCCGTCCCCACTTATTCATCCTATCCCTTCCCTCCAGGATGAGAATATCCACGACGTCCTCCAGTTATTGTTGGCTTTAATGTCTGAAACACCCGGCCTCCATGATCCCTGCCTTTGATCAGAGAAATGGAATAAGGTGAATGAACGCCGTGATGTCACACGAACGCTGTTTTCTCTCTCTGAATATTTTGTCGTGGATGATTTTATTCACACCTTTGCAGTGTCCCAGTCTTTAACTCCACAGTCTGCACGTGTGATCCCCTCATTAGCATCTAATCAATGCGTCTGTGTTTTGACCTGTTTCAGGGTCATCTGCAAGCTCCTAGCATCAAAGAGTGAGAGTATACGTGTCCAAGCTCTCAAAGTCCTGGGTTATTTCCTCAAACACCTCGGTCACAAGTCAGTACCTTTCTGCTCTTTGCTTTTATTTCTATAATAAAAATAGGAAACTGTAGCTGGACTGAGGCACATTTAGGGATGGAACATTTCACTGGAAAGAGCCATAGTCTGTGTGTGTGTGTGTGTGTGTGTGTGTTGTGTGCGTGTGTGTGTGTGTGTGTAGATAATGTCCTCATCATCAAGTCCCAGGCAGAATAATCATTGTGACAGCGCGCGGCTGGCGGGGAGCGGAGCCCTTGATGAGCAGCAGTGAATGCTGGGGGATTAATTCCTCCCATGTGACAGCCAAGGCCCATCGCAGCATGACAGGGGAGGACTCTGTGGAGCTGCACCTGAACCCCAACCTTTAGTCCCCTTCTTATTTAACATGCGCAGTTCATGCCAGATAAACCTTTATTTTAAACGGCACAAACTTGGTTTTATGGCTGTTATTGAAATTGGCCTTTTTTTTGAGGAGATTTGTTCTGCTGTTTCTGGACACCGTCTCTGCAGAGACCATCACCTCTCCTTTTATTTCCTGTGTTTAAAATATTTCTGAGCCCCTACAAAATAATAACCCGAGGTTGGCGCTTATTACCTTGTTCCATTGTCTCCTTTGCTCTCAGACTGTTGCAACTTTATGAAACGCTGGCAGCTCTCTGAGCCTGAAAGAGGACGGAGCAGATTTACACTCATAGCCGGAGAACAGAGCGTCAACAGCTGACGAGCTGTGCCCCCTGGCAACGTTAATAACGTGGCCTAATTGTTTGCCTCCATAGGAACCTCCCCAGTGGCTCCTGCAGGGTTCTGTCAGTGCACATTTGGTGCGTTCTCTTGTTGCTGTTCACTTGTCCAGCCTCCGTCAGCGCTGACAGACACATGCTTCTGTCTGCCAGCATCACATCATCACCAAGCCTGTGACAATCAGTGTCGGCTCAAAACTGTCCCAAATGTCCGCATCGGCACACCCTGTGTTCTTGTTCCCGACAGGAGGAAGGTGGAGATCATGCACACACACAGCCTGTTCACGCTGCTGGGGGAGAGGCTGATGATGCACACCAACACTGTCTCCATCACCACCTACAACACTCTGTATGAGGTAACTCCACTGCAGAAGCAACTCAAGCTACTTCAGCTCAAGGTGGCTTTTAATGAGCAGTTTTTCATCCCCAACCTGTGTAGATTCTGACAGAGCAGGTCTGCACTCAGGTGGTTCACAAGCCCCACCCTGAGCCCGACTCCACTGTCAAGATCCAGAACCCCAGTAAGTGAAAAGAGCCCGACGTAAGCTGAAGCTTAAGCTCTGCTGCCATCTCCAGCTCCCATCCCTCCTTCCTAATGGCTGATGTTTTCCTCCTCTCAGTGATTCTAAAGGTGGTGGCCACTCTCCTGAAGAACTCCTCTCCTAGTTCGGAGCTGATGGACGTCAGGAGACTCTTTCTTTCCGACATGATAAAACTATTCAGTAACAGCCGTGAGAACCGGCGGTAAGCTTTTACCCAAATATATGTCACATATATGACAAATGTATTGTGAAGCTCATGCTGTGCGTGTGCCCTTCACCAGCTGCCTGTTGCAGTGCTCCGTGTGGCAGGACTGGATGTTTTCCCTGGGCTACATCAATCCCAAGAACCCCGAGGAACAGAAAAAAACGGAGATGGTCTACAACATCTTCAGGATCTTGCTCTACCATGCAATCAAATACGAGTGGGGAGGCTGGAGGGTCTGGGTGGACACCTTGTCCATTGCTCACTCCAAGGTGCGATTGGAAGACACGTAGTAAAAGCCTGAATCAGGCTCCACCGATTTAGACTTTTGTGGTCATTTTCTCCCACTGCTGCGCTGACACATGTCAAAGTCCTCATTTCATTCCAAGATGTAGAGAAAATAGCTGAAGGTTGCTGAGAGGGACATCCAGGTCAAAGTGGACGACATCACTTTACAACCAAAGAAGCTTTTCAAGAGAGGCGAAACGTCTCTTAGAACATAAAAGAACTCCAGCTGCCTCTCAGCACCGTTCTGCTGATGATCATTGCTTATTTAACAGTAATATTAATAGAAGAAAGGAAAACACAGGGATTGTAAGCTGTTACCAGAGTCTCAGCTCGACAACGAGCTGTTCTTCAGTGCAAACGTAGGAAAGTGGGGAAACAAGGCCACATTATAGATGGTGATGTAACGGTGTCGTTAGGCTGCTGTCCCAGTTTTTATCCATCACACCTAAGTGAGTGATTTAGGAGGCTTTCGAGCTCTGTCTTGTTCTGGCTACATGGCCAACTAGATCTCATCTGTTACAGGTGACCTACGAAGCCCATAAAGAATATTTGGCTAAAATGTATGAAGAGTATCAACGACAAGAGGAAGAAAATATGGAAAGGAAAGAAGGGGTCTGTGTCCACCATCTCCGGCCTTTCTGCTACTCCAGCCCCTGTTGTCAATGGAAATTTGGAGATTGATGACAACTCTCAGACACAGACGCCTGAAAGCGAGGCTGAGTACGCCGAGGGAGCCGGCGGAGACTCTCGCAACCTGCTGGCAGAAGCTGCTGTCAAGAGGCCCAATGGAGTAGCCCTCACACCTGGGGAACAGAGCACCGGTCCAGGAGTGAGGGTGGAGGTCCACGACCTCCTGGTTGATATCAAAGCAGAGAAGGTAGAAGCCACAGAAGTAAAACTCGATGATTTGGACTTATCTCCAGAAGGCCTCAGTGGCAACGTGGGTGGAGGAGGTGGAGGAGGAGGCGGAATAGAGAACGGGCCTCTGGTGGAGGTGGATTCTCTACTCGACAGCGCTTATTGTGCCGTGGTTCAGAATCTCAACGGCAACCTGGCGCCTAAAGATGAGACAGCAGGGTCAGTGGTTGGAATGGCGTCAGGCCTGGGGCTGTCAGGAGTCAACCTGGAGGATGACGGCAACATGGGTCCACTTATCACTCTGGCTGATGAGAAAGACAGCGTCCCGAGCAACAATGGCTTCCTCTTCAGCAAGGTACGGCGTCGTCTGGACGTTATCGTCAGTGGCTTTTGGAAAAATCAACTCTAGTACCACAAATTTGTACTATGCTAAAGAATATTCCCGCGTCACTCCTGACATACTTTTACCTTTTATAATCTGCTTCATCTTTTTAAGGTTGATGAGAAGCTCCTTCCTGCTCTAGCAGCAACGGACCCCCTCGTGCTGCCAAGTCCCGACCAGCCCACGCCGTCTGGGCCAGCCATAAGTCACTCCTCCACCAGCGCTAGTGACGACCTCAGCCTCCTGGCTCACATGACGAGCTGTGGCTCCGATTTAGCACAGACCCAGAGCCACACTCCCGGGGATCTTCCAGAGGACGGACCCTTTAAAATTCAGAGCCATCTTGCGGACATCAGCTCCTTCACCGAGACCGAGAACCAAAGCCAAATCCAGGGAGCCTCGAGACCAGAGTTCCCCGAAGGCGACGGCACATCTGGGGCAGGAGAAGCAACAGGGATTAAGACTGGAGGAGACACAGCCAGCACCACCTCTGACACAGAGAGGTCTGATGACGGGAGACAAAGACACCAAAAAGATCCAAACTACTGCCACCACTCAGGTGCGATGCTCCTCCAGGTGTATCTCAGTGTCTGCGTGGTGGCGATGACTCCCCGTGACAAATGTCTGCCGTTCCATAGGCTCTCCATGGGCGCACTGCGGCCCAGCTGGAGCGGGACCTGCGTGTCGACCTGGGTTTCAGGGGCATGCCCATGACAGAGGAACAGCGCCGGCAGTTCAGCCCCGGCCCACGCACGACCATGTTCCGCATCCCAGAATTCAAGTGGTCGCCAATGCACCAGAGGTTGCTCACGGACCTGCTGTTTGCTCTGGAGACTGACGTGCATGCGTGGAGGAGGTGGGGCACTGCTTTTGTGCAACATATCTCAGACTAGAATGAAAGTGTGGAACGTACTGCAATGTGTTTTTAATCCCAAAAACGATATTTCTGGTTTCAGCCACTCCACCAAGTCTGTGATGGATTTCGTGAACAGCAATGAGAATATCATCTTTGTCCACAACACCATCCATCTTATTTCTCAGATGGTAGACAACATCATCATCGCCTGTGGAGGCATCCTGCCTCTCCTGTCTGCTGCCACCTCCCCTTCTGTAAGTGGCTCGTGGCTGCCTCTCTGTGGCAGGGGGCGGAACTACACGTCCGTAGGCTGTTCAGAATCTAACTTTGTTCATATCAAACCCTTTCTTTGACCTGTACTCTGCTTCTTTTTATGGATAATCTGATTTTTATACTTTGATGACCTATTTTTTCCTTAATCATCTTCTTTTCCTTTCTGTGTTCTGTGTTTTCCTTTTTATGGGCAGAGTTCTAAGAGCAGTGCCAACACTGTAAGTTGCACTTTCTTTCTCTCTTTTGATTCTTTGAACTCTTCTACCGGTTTATTTCTCATTGCAACAGCTACTTAATCTTGCTTTTCTGACATCCATGGTGTTTTTATTTGTAGTGCTGCTCATCATTACCCACCATTGGTCTCCTGCCTCATTATACCTAATTTGTCAGCTTCAACATCTTAGATACAACTTACCTTGTGTGGTTCTAATATTGTTATTTGTAGTATGACAGTTAGATGGATTAAGTAAGTCTAACGGGACAGGAGGTGATACCAAGGACGGACTCGACATATTTGATAATGCAAACTGCATATTTTCTAAGAGAATATGTGTGAGAGTCCTTGTGGGATTCCTCTGCTAAGCCTGTTCCATTTGTATCAACAATAAAGAAGGCGGGAGGAGCCAGACCCCAGAGGGGGTCAAAAGGAGAGGAGGTGACCCCCATTCCCCCTGTTCCTGGGGGAGGAGGCACTGGGGGAGAGGTGCGTAAAGAACTTGAAACTCCCACCATCAAACGAAGAGCTAAGAGCACCAGTCTGTGCCCTTCTGTCCTCACCTTTGTGTTGGTTCTTCCCCGAACTGTCCATGCTCACCTGCAGCAACGGGCCTGCGCTCATCCTTTCACAGCCGTGCACGTCCTGCTTCCTGAAGAGACACAGTAAAGCAAACACTGACTGCAGTTTGAACCACTGCTATGCTGCGCCACGTCACAGCTGCCATGACCTCACTGCTGTCATTATACAGGATGTCTCATCGCGTTGCTCTTATTCGTCATATCGAGCACCTCACGTGGACAGATTTCACCCTTTGAATCTGAGTTTTGCTGAATGGGCACGATACTCAAAGGTTGCTTCATTTCATGTCCGGTCTGTCGTATTGTTGCAGTCCAAATTCAACCAGGCTGCGGCAGGAACACGCTTCCTGCAGGGTTTCACAGTAAAAGCACTCATATAATAATGGAGATAATAGTCTCCATTCAGCCATTTTCCACGACTAACGAGCAGGTGTGTGTCTGTGTGATTTTCCTCCCTTTCCAAGACTGAGCTGGAGAACATCGAGGCGACGCAGGGCATGTCTTCAGAGACCCTGTCACCTTTCTGTCCCGTCTCATGGCCATGGTGGACGTCTTGGTGTTTGCCAGCTCTCTCAACTTCAGTGAGATTGAAGCGGAGAAGAACATGTCGTCGGGAGGCCTAATGAGGCAGTGCCTGCGCCTCGGTGTGTGGTTGAGTTTGTACCTTTTGTTTTCAGTCTTCAGGTAATTTTTTCCCAAATTGGTGTCTTCAGTCTTTGAAGTTTATCCCTGATAGAAGTCCGATTTGTGATTAGTGATGATGAGTGATGTAGATCACATCAGCGTAGTGATGCTTCTGATAGATATACGTACGGGAGTTTGTAGGAGCAGAAGAAATCGCCGACCTACCTGTCTACCTGCCTGAACCCTCTTGGCCACGTCTGTTTTCTCTTCAGTATGTTGTGTGGCGGTGAGGAACTGTCTGGAGTGCAGGCAGAGGCAGAGAGATCGAAGCTGCAAGTCCTCTCTAACCAGCAGCAAGTCCCAGGACAGCCTCTACAGCGCCTCCACCACCAGCAAGGTGACACACGTGCACAAAAACACCCGCGCGTGCTTGTTCATGCTGCAGAAAACACTTGATATAGAAACATGAATTACAAGAGACCCTCCAGTACTTGTGTCTTCCTTTTTAGCAGGATCCAGACAGACTTCTGCAAGACGTAGACATCAATCGGCTGAGAGCTGTTGTTTTCAGAGATGTGGTACGTCTGTGTAGTTTTATTTTCTCATGCTACGTGAAACACTAGAATCAAATGTGTTTACTGAGTGCTGTGCTTGGCTATAGGATGACAGTAAACAGGCCCAGTTTCTGGCTCTGGCAGTCGTCTACTTCATCTCAGTTCTCATGGTATCTAAGTATCGGGACATTTTGGAGCCCCAGCGTGAGATTGGCAGGTCCACCAGCCTATCAGGGAGAAGCATCCGCCACGAGATCAACTCCCCAACCAGTACAGGTGATTCACGTTTCTATTCTGTATGGAATCAGGGGAACGTGACTCAGTGACGTGCTGGCGTAGAAGTACAGGCCTCCGGCCATAGAACAGATCCCTTTGAAACTTATATGAGATAATTGAGGAGTAGAAATATGTGTTATTGGCTATTTGTTGGCAGCAGCTTTAGCCAACAATGAGCTCAGCTGAATGACATCATCGTCTGTATGTGATGATAAATCTCTTTGGTTTCTCCCTCCAGAGCACCCATCAACAGCCTTCTCTGATCGTGACAAACAGACCCCCACCCCTGTGGATGACTCTCCCCGCGCAGGCCTCCCCCACACAGACTCGGGCATTGGTGAGGAGGGCCACGTGGCCGGATCCCTGAATGGCTCCGAGATGGGCCTGGGGCTCGGCCTTGGCCTGGTGGGGAGAGAGACAGACAGAGACAGAGACAGAGACATGACGGGAGGAGGGGGGAGCGGAGGGACAGATCTGTTGTGCAGCCTGGCTGATGTGACGAGGTCACAGGAGAGCCTTCTGGATTCTCCACACAACCCCGGCGCCACACCCAGTTCCAGCCAAGCGCCGCCTTCTTCCATCACCAGCATCAGCCAAACAAATAAAGGCATCAATGTGAAGGTGGGACTGTGGTCACAGCCTGCAGATGCATGTACACAACAAAATACACGGTCAAGGCTCAGCCGAGAGCCCCAGAACACACCCAAGAACACTGAAGTGATGTGAAGTCGCTCGCTCCCGGTCAAACCCTCTTCCAGAGGCTGCACTTGTGCTTTCTGAATTACAGGAGATCCTGAAGAGCTTGGTGGCAGCTCCGGTGGATGGCGGAGAGTTGGGCCAGGAGGCGGGGCCGACGCCCTATCACCCCGACCCCGCCCTGAAGACTCACCCCATGCTGCCCATGCAGTTCCACTCTTTTGACAGGTTCGTGCCACTTTGACCTTCAGGAGGGGAAGTCAGGAGTCCAGCAGCCCTTTTCCATGTAGCACGTTACATTTCTTGCATTGTTTTTAGTAAAAGAGAGCATGTTGGTTCAAAATTGATGAGCCATTAATTCTCCCCAGGGACAAACTTTACATGCAAATACATCCTTAATGCGTCCCGTTGGCTTGTTTGGAGCTTCTACCTCCAACTGTGCTCTTAAGATCCAGCCTAAAGACACAGGGATGCTTTTATTTACTTGCTATTTTCTTGACACTTGATACTGTATTTTAGGCAAAAAAACAACTCTCAAGGATGAAAAAATGTCAGAAAGTCTAAGCCAAGGCTCTTTCTGCCCCCCTGGCTTCCATTTTGGGAACATAAAGCCTGTCCTCTGAGCGCTGTCCTGCTTATATCTCCCTCCGTCTCCTTGATCGAGCCTCGTGGCGGCCCTAGAGGGCCACGTTAGAGAGAAGGAAAGATGCATAATAGATTATGAACAGCTCCGAGCCGTCTCCTCAATAGATCAAGTGTGTCTCATACATTTAGAATGGCTTGATTCATTATTCATCTTAGAAATGAATTCTGAATCCTGAGATGTCAAAGAAAAAATGTATTTTTAACCTAAAGTGTTTATTATAGAAGACAGTTTCTATCGCCTGAGACACTCGTAGATGCAATAGTTGCAATGTCTTTTGTCTAAAAACAGAAACTTGTAACACTCATTTTTAATAATATGCATTTGACATTAATTTGACATTAAAGATACCCCACCCCCACAAATACCCTCTTGGCACCTAATTCCACATGAGTTACAACCAGAGGACCACTTAAAGAGGACTCCTGTGCTTCGACGTGGCCTGACTACACTCTTGTGTCTCACCTGTAACAGGAGTGTTGTGGTTCCGGTTAAAAAGCCCCCTCCTGGCAGCCTGTCAGTCAACACAGTGGGCACGCCCACCACGGGCGGAGCCTCCACCCCCAGCAGCACGCCCAACATTTTTGCTGCTGCGACAGCGACACCCAAGAGCATGATCAACACTACAGGTGAGAGCAGAGAGGTGGAGCGCACGTGCACACTTGTTCTTCACATCTCCGCCTTTGTGGTGTAAAGTTTCACTTACCAATTCTGTGTAAAACCTTTTAATTAAAGTTTATTTGCACCACATCTGAGTGGTGTGTACGTTAGCGGACAGCTAGTGTGAAACAGGCGTTAGCGTGAGCGACCTCCCGTCAGTTAATAGATGTTTAATGAAGCTGGTCTGGAACAAACTGAAGCAGCATCATCACCAAGCTCAGTTTAGGTCAGTGCTTCTCAATTATTTTCTGTTACGCCCCCCCTAGGAAGAAGAAAACATTTTGCCCCCCCCCCCCCCCGGGACTATAATTAGTATCATTTGTCTATGAAATTGTTATAAGTACACCTCTGCATAACATTGTATCCTTATTAATATTAAAGAAAACAAAAAAAGAAAGAAATATAGACCAAAGCAGGATGATTGTTGCCAATATTCGGCACGTTTTTGCCGAAAAAACTCAAGCGGCTGATCAGCGTGACTGGGGTGTAATGTCTTTAAGTGAGGGTTAGGGTTAGTGCTAGGGTTAACCAGGGTTAGGGTTAACCAGGGTTAGTGTTAACCAGGGTTAGGGTTAACCAGGGTTAGGGTTAACCAGGGTTAGTGTTATCAGCGTGACTGGGGTGTAATGTCTTTAAGTGAGGGTTAGGGTTAGTGCTAGGGTTAACCAGGGTTAGGGTTAACCAGGGTTAGTGTTAACCAGGGTTAGGGTTAACCAGGGTTAGGGTTAGTGTTAGGGTTAACCAGGGTTAGGGTTAACCAGGGTTAGGGTTAACCAGGGTTAGGGTTATCAGCGTGACTGGGGTGTAATGTCTTTAAGTGAGGCCTTCATTTATTTGGCTTCATGCTGTCCTGCCAACATTTTTAGACACAGTAAACACACCGGTCTTTCCTCGTCTCCCACCGTAGTCGCAGTGAAGCCAAGCGCTATAAAGGCTTCGTCATATTTCCTCGTCTGAGCTTTCGGGAGACTTTCGTTTGTCTCATTATCTCCGTCTCTCTCCGCCTTTCTTTTCATCACTGTTAAGTATGTTTTCATGCTGTCTCTTGGTGGTTTGTTCACTGCTCTTCTTATCTCTTGCTCTGTGGTGTGTGCGCGGGATGTGCAATTACACTTTATTCTAGTACGGCAAAAAAAAAAAAAACATGTTCTCCGGGGTCACACGCGCCCCCCCTGGCATCGCACCGCGCCCCCCTGGTGGGGTGCGCCCCACTATTTGAGAAGCGCTGGTTTAGGTCAACGATTTTCAAATGAAAGCCTCTAACTACAACCTTCGTGCCAATTCTAATTAACTCATTGGGCCACGTCACTAAAAGTCCAGAACTCGTTGGATGATGCAGTTGTGGAAATATCCAGTTTGTCCCTCTGCAGCCACCGTAGTTTGGTCATCACTCCAGCAGGATCAGGACAGTTTCTGGTTCTTGCCTGTTAAATAAAGCCAAATCTTTCGCCTTTAAGTGAGTGGCCACTTCTCTTATGCATCTTTTATGCAGCTCACATTTAAAATATCAAGATATTTGCTGGTAGCAGCAATGGAATCAGCTGAGATGGTCCGATCGGATCAGAGCAGCTTCAGGGCAGCATCACAATCAGCTGATCCAATTAGCATCCTGACTTGTATCACATGGTTTCTGCTTATTGATTGCAAAGCGATCCTCACAAACTGGTGCCGTTAGCAGGAGACGAGCAGCAGCACGTCTGCTGAAACATCCAAATTGAGTTTGGGAGCGCCTGATTGGACGTTATCGCCCACAGTCATCACGCGTGATCCATGTTACTGCCTTTCTTTTTTGATTCATTACTCTTCCTCCTGCCCAGGTGCCACAGATTCTGCCTCTCTTCCTCCTCCTCCTCCTCCTCTTTTGTCAACGGGGCAACTAGTAAGAATCTGCCAGCGGTGCAGACGGTGGCACCAATGCCGGAGGACACAATGGAGAACATGAGGTCAGCGCTCGCCACACCTCAGCGCTCATCGCCACCTCACACACGCGCCCTTTTTCTTGTCCTCCTTCTGGCTTTTGTTTTCTGTTGTGTGTTTTTCTGAGTTTTTCTGGGTTTCCCACTTCCATGACTGACATTTCATCATCCCAAACACACCTCCCACCCTCTTCATTGACAAATTATGATTAAATCTGTTTTACCTGCTGAATAGACCGTAAGACGCAGCTTCATGCTGTGTCAATAATACGTGGCATCAGTTGTTGTTGCTTTAAACACTCATTTAAAAATCCACTAATAATCTGACAAACAAGCAACCTGCCAAAATCAAACGGAAGGTTCCCGTGTTCATTTTTAATGTTTGTAAAGCAGCAAATGTAACTACATCCTGAACATCATGGGCCGTGAAGAGACTCGACCGGTGCTGATGGTGCTGACATCAGCTAATGAAACCAGGCTCGTTTGGCTCTAACGAAGATCTGCAGTAATTTCCATTCATACTCTGAACTCTATATGTCATACTCACAAGCCCATACATTCTGCAGCCAAAATAAATAAATTACTGTTGATACAATTATTGGAAACAAATATTTATGTGTCCTTTTACATCTTTGTTAAAATAATATTCAGCCCACTTTTATCATCGTAGTCATTTTGTGCTATTTCAGTCGCTTTAATCTCTCTTACACACGTCAGACAGTTTAATACGAGTGGAAGTCTGTGTGTGCGCCTGAACGTGTTCCTTAACCTGTGTACGTGTGTGTGTGTGTGTGTGCGTGTGGTTTGTGTTGCAGTGCCTATTGTGAGGTGGCGCAGTGTGCGCTGCGCAGCGGTCAGACGCCCCCTGAGTTCAAGTCTTTTAGCTCTCTCACAGGCTTCCAGGCAGCTCCCCGAGATGCAGGACAGTGTTTTAGGCAAGGAGATACTCGTCCTGTCCCCCCCCGACCCACCTCCACTGCACACCCTCCTGCTACACCCAGCTATTACCAAGCTATTACCAAGCTATTACCACCTTCTCCCACTAACTCAACAGTCATGATCAGGCTGCTGGTTTTTGGACTCAGAACTGAGCAGGTTTAAAAAAATGAGTGGCACTCGTCCAGAACGTGCGCATGCTCGGCTGCACTATCTGTTAGCATACTGCACCCATTAGCCTGATTATTTAATACATATTATACACACACATATATATATGTATGTATAGAGGCATAGTACATTAGAACTGAAGTTTTAGCTTTTTGCTTCTCCAACTTTTTCCATTTAAGTGGCCTTAGACCCATTAAGCTTTTATTAACAATACTAACTGCCATAAACCATAAATACAGTCGATACAGATTTTGCCCATTAATGACATTTCCCTTTTTCTTAACCCCTCACAGCTTAATTTGTGCTGAACCTTCCTTTCTGTCAGCTATATATCTGTTTTGTTCCTGCATAATTTCCTTGCTTCCTTTTTCACGCACATTTTCTCATACATTTATGGTGTAGATTTCATCTTCTCTCCCAGTCTTTCACTATTTCTGCCACTATTTTTATCCCCCTACAGCATCACCACCAAGCTGGAGCGCGCTCTGGAGAAGGTGGCGCCATTGCTGAGGGAGATTTTTGTAGACTTTGCCCCCCTTTCTGTCCAGGACGCTGCTGGGTAGTCATGGGCAGGAGCTGCTCATTGAAGGTACAGGTGCTGTACACGGCTCCTTTTTCTCTAACTGGCGTCTCTCTGTGGAGTCCCTCCATTCACTGTCCCTACGCCGGCGTCTTGGAGTGCCTGAGCGAAAGCCTGAGCGAATGTGCTGCGGTGTGTTTTGGATGTGTGTGCGTCTTTTTTAGCTGGCTGTTTCACTCATTCACCGAGCAGGTATGAAGTCAGGATTCCACAGGATTCCGAGCTAGATCGGTACTGAATCTGATCTTTTGTATTGTAGATAACATGAAAAGGAGCAACGCATTTCTCCCTCTGCCCACCTGCTTCCTGATGTCCTGTTTTTGTCCTCCACTGTCTTAGTGTTGATCTCTCTTCCTCTCTGGTGCCCTCCCTTCTCTTCTCTCCCTTTTTCTCTCTGCTGTTTGTTCTTGTCTTCTCTGTGGCATGCTTTTTATAAACCCGAATCTAATGGCGGCATAGCAGGGAGCGCTGACAGTACAGCAGCCTTTATTTGATGGTATTTCGGTACTTTGCAGCCATGTGTGAGTGTGTGCAAGGAAGCCAGAGAGCCTGACTGTGTTGTATGTGTCTGTTTTGCAGGTCTGGTGTGCATGAAGTCTAGCACCTCAGTGGTGGAACTCGTAATGCTGCTGTGTTCTCAGGTCTGTAATCTGTCCCTCTGTTTGTGTCCTCAGTCAGTGGTGGCAGTGCTAGTTGTTAAAAGCTGTCCCCGGTCTCACACCCAAACACATAACATTTGCAGTTACTCGGGGATCCGTCAAGACTCGGATCCGCTTCCTGAGATTGCGACCAAGTCTGTCTTCACTACACTAAAACAGCAGAAATAGTTTTTTAAAATGTGACAAAAATGACAGATAAACAGATTAAGATCGTGCTAAAAGTCATTTGCTTACAGCTAAACCCCGATGAGCAAAAAGTGGAACTTACCTCTACAAAGACTTCCTTTAAGCGGTTAACGGGCCCTGTCATCTTCAGCCATTCCATCCAGAACTTCTGCTTGTTCTGGCTCCCTCTTCTACCGCCCTGCTAGCTGCCCTTTGTGCTCACCACTCCCTCCATCTCACTTCTGGCCGGCTCGTCAGCATGTATAGAATTACCCCCCCGGCTCCAACGCGATCTGCCATTAGAGGCCCGGAAGTGCAAACCCTCGCCCAGATATTGATCCCCTGGAAGTGTGTGTGTGTTGTGTGGTGTGTGTGTGTGTGTGTGGTGTGTGTTGTGGGGGTGGTTGTAACGGGAGACGCTCCCTCGTGCCCTCCAGAGCTAATGGAGCTCTGAGGTTTCAGGCTCTCAGCAGCACTCCTGTCCTGCTCACAAGTCTCCACTCTTATATGCACAAACAAATAAAACCCTGATTCTGAGAGATCCATTCTCATTAGAGGCTGTACAGACTGGTTTAACCAGTGCACCTTCACACTTTTAAAGCGTATGTTTGGTTGGTTCAACGGCTCAGCATTAATACCTCTTTATTTCTCATTCCATAGTGAACCTTTTTACCTTGGTGCTACTCAAAAATAGGACATTTCACAACCTGCCTTCTGATAGGAGAGTTTTTCCACAGCAGGCTCCATCTTGAGAAAATTACCGGTATTTATAATCCATGCCAAACAATCTGCGTGTGTTTTATGCTTATAGGAGTGGCAAAACTCCATTCAGAAGAACGCCGGACTCGCTTTCATTGAGCTCATCAATGAGGGAAGGTAATCCATCGCACGCGCTGATTTTCACTACAATCCTCTGCAATTTGAACGTTAACGTTGCTGAATAATTAATGGCTATGATGGAGCACTAATGGGAGCCTTGGTGAGATAAGTACGTGGCGCTATGTGTGCTTTTGAAAAGAAGTCGGATCATTAAAGTGCAATTCCGTTTCTGTTCATTTCAGCTGTTTTAGCAACGGTTTATTTAGAACGATGTCAGACGGGGCTTCTGTTGCCACCTTTGTACTCGTGACATGCGTCACAGGATTGGTCGTAATTTATCCACTGTTATCCCGTTCCCCCCCCCCCCGCCAGACTTCTGTGCCACGCCATGAAAGATCACATTGTGCGAGTTGCCAATGAGGCAGAATTCATCTTGAACAGACAGAGAGCAGAAGATGTCCACAAACACGCTGAATTTGAGGTAATTCTCCAGAAATTAGTCGATTAGGTTCCAGTCCGCCTGGTTTTTACTCCGGGCCACCCTCCTCCAGTCCAACTGTGCCCAGTACGCTGCAGACCGCAGAGAGGAGGAGAAAATGTGCGACCACCTCATCAGCGCCGCCAAGCACCGAGATCACGTGACTGCCAACCAGCTGAAACAAAAGATCCTCAATATCCTGACCAACAAGCATGGAGCCTGGGGGACAATGTCACAGAGGTGAGTGGAGGTTGTGTCAGTTATACACGACTCTGGGTGGTAGGGGGCGCTGTTTGTCAGTATGTTGGTCAAGATGTGGCATCGCCACTGATTCGTACTCATTTCCAAAGGTTTAAACGTCATGGATTATCTGTTTATACCATTAAAAGTCCAACAGTCAGAGCAAAAGAAATTAAACCAAACATTTATGTATCAAAGATCTTTTGTATCTCAACTCCAGCACAACAGAATCCCTCATTTAACATGCTAACGAGCATCTTAAATCAGTCATTTCACTTTAAAACAGCTGTTAGCTAATGTGAGACCTGTGCTTTAATCTGACTGCAGTGATTTAAATTGAGGATGAGATTTAACATTAAAACATTTCATGTAATCTGAGGATGTGTCATTTAATTTAAAGACATGAGATTTGATATGAAGATTTAATCTTACAACATGTGTTTACAGCATGTTTAATGTGATAGCGGGATTTAGTTCTGCCACAGCTGATTAATTGTCTGCTGCATGACGTTATTTAGTCCCCTGCAGTAACGACAGTTATGCTGAATCTGCAGTGATGAAGATGATATTTGTGATATTGAAAAATCGATGAGCCGTCAAACCTCTGTCTCCTTCAAGGGCAAAAAGTCGAAGGTTTTTCCTCTACAAGCGTTTAGAAAATATGACCTTTTCCATCTGTTTTTTGGCTCTGACAATCCCAAAATGATCCTTTTATAACACCAGCCAATTACACGACTTCTGGCGTCTGGACTACTGGGAGGACGACTTGAGGAGAAGACGGAGGTTTGTACGAAACCCTTTGGATCCACTCACGCCGACGTCTCGCTCAAGCCTCTGGAGGACTACGGTCAGTGATGCGCACCAACCACACACCAATATCCAGTCAGGGTCGTTCTCTGATTAATGTGGCAACGCTCGTCCAGGTACAGAGGAGGAAGAGGAGGGGCTAAAGTCAAAGAAGAGTTTCCGTAGCCAATCAGTGGTCACCCAGAACCCGGAGGCGGAGCTAATGTTGGAGGGGGATGATGACGCTGTCAGCTTGTTGCAGGAGAAGGAGATTGATAATCTTGCTGGTACGACACACACACACACACGTGTGCACACACATTCACACACGTGCGCACACGCATTCGCACATGCACAGACTCAGCGGAGAATAAAACGTCTTCGACTCTTGTTTTTAGTGCCATTCCGTCCAAGACTTTTTACCTCCAAAGGCAAGTGTGGCATTTGTGGGACATGTGACGTTTTGCAGATGAACTAACTAAATCTGACTCCAGATCTCCTAAGATCTGCGGATGATCTACTAAGTGATGAGTTTAATCAGACATATTTCACTCCTGCGTCTTCTGACCTTCACATAAAAGAGTGAACTGATTCAGCACTAATTAGTTCACCAGATCACCTCACCTCGATCGCTCCTGTGTGATGATTGTTCAATTTAAGATGTCTCCAGCCCTGAACCCTTAAAGCCAGTGATACCTGATCCTAATTATGTGCCCTCCTCCCCGAGGCCCCGTGGTTCTGAGTACTCCAGCTCAGCTGGTGGCTCCGGTGGTGGTGGCTCGGGGGACTCTTTCCATCACTACTACTGAGATCTACTTTGAAGTGGACGAGGAGGATTCTGTGTTCAAGAATACTGATGCTAAAGTAAGAACATGGTATTGTTAGTGCTCACAAGCTCGGTTATGCGTATTTCCATCACTTCTTGCTTGTTGATCTGATTGGCATTCACTTGTTGATTGATTCAAACAGGTGCTGGCTTATACTGAGGGCCTCCACGGCAAATGGATGTTCAGTGAAATCCGAGCTGTGTTCTCCAGGCGCTACTTGCTCCAAAATACAGGCCTGGAGGTCTTTATGGCCAACAGAAGTAAGTTTGCTGAGCTGTGAAAGCGCTTAAAACTGGTGGATGTTTAGGGTAACCTTAAACAGAGGGTTAGGGTTAGGGTTAGGGTTAGGTGACACGACTGTCTGCATTTTGTCTGCAGCTCATTCTTTTGCATCGTTTGGGTCTAAACTCAGCACTCAAGAGCATCTCTCCTCTCTCCGTTTCCTTCAGCATCAGTGATGTTTAACTTCCCTGACCAGGCCACCGTCAAACGAGTGGTCTACAGCCTCCCACGGGTGGGTGTCGGAACGAGCTACGGGCTGCCGCAGGCCAGGTGAGCTCAGTCTGCTGCTCCTCACTGGTTTTCAGAAAAACAGCGTTTAAAACGTGAGTGTGTGTGTGTGTGTGTGCGTGCGTGCGTTGTGTGTGTGTGCGTGTGTGTGTGCGTGCGTGCTTGCGTTGTGTGTGTTTGTGTGCGTGCGTGTGCACGTGCGTGCGTGTGTGTGTGCGTTGTGTGTGTGTGCTTGCGTTGTGTGTGTGTGCGCGTGTGTTGTGTGTGTGTGCGTGCGTGTGCGTGCGTGCGCGCCAGGCGGATTTCTCTGGCCACCCCTCGTCAGCTCTTCAAGTCCTCCAACATGACTCAGCGCTGGCAGAGGAGAGATCTCCAACTTTGAGTACCTCATGTTCCTCAACACTATCGCAGGTGCAGTCGCGCTCGTTCTGAAAGGAGCACGTTTACTCAGCAGAATATTGTAGCTGACATCATACAGAAGCTGTACAATAGCAGGACAGATCCACCCACAGGCTAATCTGCTGCTACCTCACCCGTCCACAGGAGGACCTACAATGATCTCAGCCAGTACCCCCCATCTTTCCCTGGTTCTGACCAACTATGACTCGGAGGAGCTCGATCTCACTCTACCTGGAAATTTCAGAGACCTTTCCAAGGTGAGACGCACAGTTAAATATGATTCTGTGTGAAGTGACACCATCCCAGAAAGAGTCTGTATCTGACGCTTCCTTTTAGCCGATCGGGGCGCTGAACCCCAAGCGTGCAGCGTTTTACGCGGAGCGTTATGAGACGTGGGAGGACGACAGCGCCCCTTCTCACCACTACACCACCACCCTTTATTCCACTGCTCATTCCACGCTGATGTGGATGCTCAGAATAGTAAGATGCTGTTTTGCAAGTCTCCAGACTTTAAGCTTGCTGCTGCACTTTTCCCTAAAAACTATTTCTCGTCCCTCCAGGAGCCCTTCTCCACATTTTTTCTCACGCCAATGACAACAAGTTTGACAATCCAGAAAGAGCCTTCTCGGGCATCGGCCGCTCGTGGAGGAACTGCCAGCGAGACACGGCCGATGTCAAGGTGAGTCCGAGCACCCTGGCCAGTGTTTTCAGGTCCCGGCTGAATGATATAATCACACATCACTTGTTTCCTGCCACCAGGAGCTGATCCCTGAGTTCTACTACTTGCCCGAGATGTTCGTGAACAGCAACGAGTACGAGCTTGGTGTGCGCGACGACGGCGTCTCTGTGTGTGATGTGGAGCTTCCTGTCTGGGCCAAGAAACCCGAAGACTTTGTCCGCATTAATCGGATGGTGAAGGATGCAGGACGCCGTTGCTCAGACACACACGAACGCGTGGAACGTCTCTCTGACTGCTCTTCTTCACTCAGGCACTGGAGAGCGAGTTTGTGTCCTGCCAGCTTCACCATGGATCGATCTGATATTCGGCTACAAGCAGAGGGGGCCGGAGGCCGTTAGGGCGCTCAACGTCTTCACCTTTCTGTCCTACGAGGGGGCGGTCAACCTGGACAACGTTGAGGCGGCGCAGCGTGAGGTGTGTGCGTGCGCTGCTCTGTCCCGCCACCGTCAGCCGAGCGTCTCTTTTATTCTTCCTCTCTCTGACTGCAGCTGATTGAAAGCCAGATTCAGGCGTGTGGTCAAGTCCCCTCTCAGCTGCTGATCGAGCCACACCCCCCTCGCTCCTCCGCCATGCACCTGGTGAGTGTTCTCACAGGCTGCTTGCACGCGTCTGGGAACAAGCGTGAAAACTGTGATTCCAGTTTGGGGTTTTGTTTTACATTCTTGATATTGATATTTACTCCCATTTTTACATGGATGGAGGTGATTAAGGCTTAAAATTACAGCATCATTTTTAAATTTGTTTCCTGATTGTGTGCAGATTAAGCTTTTTATGACAGATTTAAGCATTTGCCACGTTTTATATTCACTTTAGCTATTTGCCTCTCTTTCCTAATTAACAGTCTTAATTTTCCATTTTTTACCATTTGTTTGCGTGAGTAATTTCATTAACATTTTTAGGTTAGGGACATTTGATGGTGTTCTTTCTGATACTGCAAAAAAGGCTCAATTAAGCTAAAAACTAGGAGATAAATCACAAAATAATCAGCGTTTGGAAGGAGAATGAATTCTGGGATATTCATATCAAATCAATCAGAACACATCCGTTCTCTGCGTTCCAAGGCTGCTATTGACCCTAACCCTAACCCTAACGGCTCAGCCTCCCCCCGTCTACGCTCAGCAGCAGAGACCTCATGTGTCCACCTCAGAGTCCTCCATTCCAGCTCAAACCCGTTCAGCTCCTCTCCTCGACCCAGTGCTGCCCTCAGTGTGTGTACCTGCTCTCCCACTAATGCACCTTCTCCCTTCCCTGTCCCCCCCGTCTCCATACCCCCCTTCTTCCTCCCCTCTCCGTCCCTCTACATTTCTCTGTCTGTCTCACCAGTGTTTCCTTCCCCAGAGCCCACTGATGTTTAAGGATCAGATGCAGCAGGACGTCATCATGGTGCTCAAGTTCCCCTCCAACTCGCCCGTCACTCACGTGGCCGCCAACACGTTGCCCCACCTCAGCATACCGGCCGCCGTCACCGTCACATGCAGCCGCTTATTTGCTGTCAACCGCTGGCACAACACAGTCGGTGAGCGTGTTGTGATGGATGTCCACTGATATTAGGAGGACAAAACGGATGGAGGGGTGGAGGATGGATGGAGGGACGATGGGTGGATGGAGGGATGATGGATGGATGGAGGGAGGATGGTGGATGGATGTGGATGGAGGGATGATGGGTGGATGGAGGGATGATGGATGGATGGAGGGAGGATGGGTGGATGGATGGATGGATGGAGGGATGATGGGTGGATGGAGGGATGATGGGTGGATGGATGGAGGGATGGTGGATGGAGGGGGATGGTGTGGAGGTGATGGTGGATGGATGGGGGGGATGGGATGGATGGGTGGATGATGGATGGGAGATGGGTGGATGGGAGGATGGGTGGATGGAGAGGGATGGTGGATGGGGGAGGTGGATGGATGGATGAGGGAGGATGGGTGGATGGAGGATGTGGGTGGATGGATGGAGGGAGGATGGTGGATGGAGGGGATGATGGGTGGATGGATGGAGGGGATGGGTGGATGGAGGGACGATGGGTGGATGGATGGAGGGACGGCGTGTTTGTGTTATCAATCCTTTGATCTTGCCAGGCCTCCGAGGAGCTCCCGGCTACTCCCTGGAGCAGGCTCATCATCTGCCCATTGAGATGGACCCTCTCATAGGTGAGCACACACCTCTGCACCAGTCGGTAAAACCACCATGTCTGGGTCAAGGGTCAAATTCATTAAATGGGTCCTCTACCTGCCTACTAGCATGTCTGTGCTCACTTGTAGCCAACAACTCTGGCGTGAACAAGCGTCAGATCACTGACCTGGTGGATCAGAGCATCCAAATCAACACACACTGTTTCGTGGTTACCGCTGACAACCGCTACATCCTGGCGTGCGGCTTCTGGGACAAGAGTTTCCGTGTTTATTCCACGGAAACTGGTGGGTTTGCATTAGCGTCACAACTGGAAGGGAAGTGTTTCATTGGATGTTACGTTTTGGTGTAATGTCCATCTTCTCCACAGGAAAGCTCACCCAGATCGTGTTTGGCCACTGGGATGTGGTGACCTGCCTGGCCAGGTCAGAGTCCTATATCGGAGGAGACTGCTACATCGTCTCTGGCTCTAGGGATGCAACTCTTCTTCTGTGGTACTGGAGTGGAAGACACCACATCATTGGAGACAACCCCAACAACAGTGAGTGGTTGATGTGTGAAGAGCTGCTCCTCCTGTGTGGGTTGTTGTAACCTTGGTTGTGGCCTGCAGGTGACTATCCTGCTCCCAGAGCGGTCCTGACTGGACATGACCACGAGGTGTGTGTGTCTGTGTGTGCCGAGTTGGGGTTGGTGATCAGTGGCGCCAAAGGTGAGATGAGGACCATTCTGCATGCAAGTGTATCAAAGTGCGCTCGACGGCATCACCCTCTCGTTGTCTGCAGAGGGCCCGTGCCTGGTTCACACCATCACCGGGATTTGCTCCGGGCCCTGGAGGGGCCGGAGCTTTGTCTGCGTCCCCGGCTCATCTCCGTGTCCAGCGAGGGCCACTGCATCATTTACTACGAGAGAGGACGCTTTTGCAACTTCAGCATCAACGGAAAACTTCTGGCACAGATGGAGGTCAACGACTCCACAAGGGTGAGGCTGGGAGCTGCTCCTTCCGACTATCTCTGCCGCTTCACCTTCCCGCACGCTCGGTGCTGACTGAAGCTCCATCGCCATGGTTTTCTGTCTCCAGGCCGTCCTTTTGAGTATGATGGACAGAACCTGGTCACAGGAGGTGACAACGGGGTTGTGGAAGTGTGGCAGGCCTGCGACTTCAAACAGCTTTACATCTATCCAGGCTGTGACGCAGGCATCCGGGCCATGGACCTCTCACATGACCAGAGGTAACGTGCCAGACTCCGGCTTTATTTAACAATGTTTGGACACCTGTGCAAAACTTTTACTCCTGCATATTTTTTTTAATCAAGTTATAGTTTTACACAATGTAATATTGGAAATGTTTTTACTTGATTATAGGGCGTTTTCAGCGCCCCCTGGTGGTCATCAGGAGGAATGCATCCGACATGTTAACAATTGACTAGATTTGTGTGTGCATTTATAGAATCTTCTGTGTGTGTCCAGCATTTCTTTCTTGACCTATTGTTCTTCCATTTTGCTCTTCCGTCCTGCCCTCAGGACTCTGATCACTGGCATGGCGTCCGGCAGCATCGTGGCGTTCAACATAGACTTCAACCGCTGGCACTACGAGCACCAGAACAGGTATTGAGGTGGACAGCGAGAGACGGGAGGAGCAGGACAGGAAGAGGAGAGCAAGTGCGATGCAGGGGAAGATACCGCCAGCGAGAGGAGCTAAGAAAAGAATCGGAACTTCGACTATATTCCCCGTTAAGTTTACGTATGGCGGTGCTGGTGAACTATACTCCCCCCGGGCATGCGTGTATGTACACACACGCGAGTTACACATATACTCTGATAGAGAAGATTCACACCAATACCTGCTAATAAAACGTAAAGAGCGCATCCTTCAGACTCCCAGGACTGGCTTAAAGCTTCACAAACAAAGACTTTACTTTTCCCCTCATAGTTTTCTTCTCAATCACAGTCTGTGATTCTTCTTTAAGGCGAGTTTAGTGTGGGAATCGTTTTAGGTGGATTGTACAGGAAAGACTGAGTGGAAGTGGTCAGGAGTGAGCCAGCCCCCCCCCCGCTGTTCAAACACCGGTGCTATTGGCTTGATCTTAAATTCACCTTGAACGAAAAGAAAACCCTGCTCTTCTCATTTCCTTTAATGTTCCCAGGTTTCCTTTGATTTTATATGGTATACATATTGGTTTCTCCTCGCTGCCGCAGCGTTAATGCTGTAAATAAAACTCTGCCTCCATCAGATGCGTTCTTTCACGACACAGACTGCGCTTTCACCTTTTATTTATTAATGAGTTGCTGTATGTAAAATATTGTGTAATAATTATTCTAACGTGGACGTGACTGATGGTGATAAGAAGGCTGTCGAGGATGGTGATCATTTTGCCGGAGATGATGGTGACAGAGATCTAGCCAGTGCCGCCACCCGTGAAAACCCTACAAGACTGACAGGATTTCCTTTGTATATTTGGTGATTGTTCTGTCAAATATGTACATATAGTCTTGATTCAGGTGGGTGGGAGACGCCATCAGCTGACTGAAGACTAACGCGCAAGGAAACTTTCACCTACTCACATTTCTTGATTATTTAAAAGGAAAAAAAAAGAATCAACTCGGTGTAAAAGTTTGTTTTGTATTTGCACTTTGCACCAATCACATATCATTATTTATTAGCTTGGTTCTTTCTGGTCAGCTGCCATTTTCTTTAGGTCCATTTTTCCCAACGGGATTATTTGTGCATTGATGTTTGTATTTAAAAAAAAAAAAAGAAAAAGAAAAGAAAAACGGACTAAAAATAACCAACAACAATGTTGAGCTCATGTGTGATTCTTAGGTTTTACAACCTCCCAGTTGTAAGCAATATCATGATTCTGTAGCTGTTAGAGGTGCAGGAGGAGGAAGCGTGAGCTGCTGTGCGTGTGTGTGTGTGCGTGTGTGTGAAGCCATCTGATCAAAGCGCACATGCACATTATCCACAGGTTCAACTTGCGTATCCAAAAAGTTACATATTTTTGGATCTATGAAACCCTAAAAACTATTGTATTCATGTTTTATTGCAAAGATGTAAATGATGACGTGTGAGTTGAAAACAAAATCATGATAAGAAAATAAATTATGCAAAGAATTTGATGACTATGACTTGACTCTTTTGTCGCCAGGGGCTCGTTCCTTTCCAGGCATTTCCAAAGGGTGGAGATCACCTGGATGCACCTTTGTCTCACCCCCACACAGACAAGCCGAGGCCGAACGACCTTTAATCTGATCTTGCTGAATAATTCAGACGGGAAAAGGACAAGGAATCAGTTTCATACCGTCCGTTTTTTGGATTTTTTTTGGGTGGGAAAATCTTGCTTGTTTTTGTTTTCACTTCCTTTACGCTTCCGCTTCTTTTCAATCATTTTAATTGTCAAGTTGGCTCTAAAGCCCAACATTGATCCTGGAACAGGCTTCACACGGCGGCTGCCCTTCGGTTGCTATGGAAACGGTGATCAGAGGACACGCGGGCAGTCGGATGAGAGTTGGTAATCCTTTAAGCTGTTCGAGTAGCGGCATTTGATCTCGTTTGCTGTGTCGCTTTTGACTTTGTCAGACATTTTATAAACACGCCAGCGGTCTGTCAAAGAATTCTACAGCTTTTCTGAGCAATTCAAGCACATTGATACACTTCTGGACAAACCTCAAGATATTTTAATAAATGTCTGTTCCGGTCACGCTGTGCACTGGGAGGTTTGTGGTGTTGGAACTGTTGAAATAAGCCCTTCGGATGGGATTATTCCTGCTCACCACACTGGCAGCTTTAACCCTCCTTTGCTAACTGAATCAGGCTCACTGGACCACAAGGATTTGGACAAACAAGCATGGAGCCATGACGCGGTCCGTGTATGACAGTGCAGTTTGCCTGTGCGTGCGGGCGCGCCCTCAGGTGGACAGGGAGGAGATGGCAGAGCGCTGAGAGGAGATGCTGCAGATCTCCATGTTGGTGAAAGAGCCGCCTGCCTCGCTGCTGCAGTCAGGGACGGCGGAGAGGAGATGATGTTCTTCAGCCTGTGCAGGGATGATGAGCAGCGTCAGCAGAACACCAGCAGCCCGAGGAAAAGCCACACGTACACGTAAACGTCGGCCAGGCGCCCCGGCAGCGAGGCGGCGGCCAACGTGGAGGAAGAGGTCGGGGAGAATCTGAGGAAGGAGCCGTCATCCCCTGGAGAGATTCCAGTGTCATTCAGGTCCAGTAAGGGGAGGTCCGTCCCCGACATCCTGGCTGATGCTGAGGACAGAGAGAAAAGGGTGAGAAGCTAAAACCATATTTGACCTTTGCTTAACCGTCTGTTAACTGCTGCTTGGCTCGATGAGGCTCCACCCTGGGGACGGTTTTCTTCAAAGGGTTAGGGTCTCACACCCGTCTGGTCTGAGCGACTCCTCACACTTTACTCCTCACCATCTAAAATACAGCTCTGGAATGAAGAGTGACAGCAGGGACAGTGCTTGTGCCTCCGATCACCACCTGAGCTGCAGGCTCTCCAAAATGAAGGAACCCTTATCTGATGTAATTAGACTCCTCATAATCACGCTCACAGAGACACCTGGCCCAGTCAATGCTAACAATGGGCCGATTCACGAAACGTTCTTACGAACAAATTTGTTCTTAGGTCCCACTTACGAACATTTTACGAAGATTGGGCCAGATTCACAAAACGTTCTTACGAACAAATTTGTTCTTAAGTCCCACTTACGAACATTTTACGAAGATTGGGCCAGATTCACAAAAGGTGAATTGTGGCATTCACCAATTTCTTCTTATCCTGGATTTATTCGTAGGTAAGAACAAATCCTACGAACACTCAGGAGTACTCTTACGCACATTTCAGTGCCGGCATGATTGTGTTTTCTTCTCTTGTGCAGTTCAATAAAATTCAATATTACAATGATAATTATGTCATATTTATTTATTTCCTATTTTTGGTGATTCACGGAGAATTTTAAAATGACATAAATGTGCCAATGACTTAACTTTAATCAACCAAATTGGAAACCATGCCAAAACTGTCTTTTTATTTGATTTTATCTTGATTTATTTTATTAGGGGATCGAGGGTATGCCCTGGTTGTTGACACCACTGACCAACCCTCAGCCTCCACAGGAAATTTTATTCAATCAGATGCATGCGCGCAGTCATTGAACGCACCATCGGCATGTTAAAGGGCCCCTGGATCTGTTTGGACACAGAGCCACAACCCCGTGAGGATGTGCGTCCTGACGCAATGATGGGGCCAGACTGCAGGCACGCGGTTCACCTTCGAGCGCGATTAATTGCCCGTTTGTGAATAAAATGCATTATTGTCACAATTTTAGTCTAACAGTCTTAATTCACTTCAAAAGAAAAAAAGAGAGACCGGTTTCAGAGCACAGCTTTTACACGTTTTTATTTTTTTTACATTCTTATTTTTTTTACATTCTCGTTGATTTCTTTAAGCGTGTTGGCTCTAGTCATCAGGGTTGAGGGAATTTTATCAAGCGTGTTAGCCATCCTTTCTTGATTGTTCAACACGGCGTCAGAAATCAGCCGTGGAGAGGCAAGCTTTGGGCATTTCGCTTTGGGCATTTGGCTGCTTTTTGCTCTGTCTACAGGGTCCTGCTGCAGTTCCTTTTATGGGCATTGATGGGCGGTGACCTATGCTAATCATATGTTAATTAGACTCACCTGGCACGCGCTTTCAATTTAAGAACAGATGGCATTCAAGGCATTCATCAATCTAGAACAGCTGCGAACAATTCAGGGGCTTACGAACGCGTTGGTGAATCCGACGTAAGGTTTTCTTAAGAAACTTCTTAAGAACAACTTAAGGAAGAATCTAAGAAGATTCTTAAGAACATATTGGTGAATCTGGCCCAATGTTCCAATGTTCGGGGGGAGACAAGCCGGAGTGCTACTGCTGCTACTGCTACTGCTGCTACTACTGCTGCTGCTGCTACTGCTGCTGCTGCTGCTGCTACTGCTGCTACTGCTGCTGCTACTACTGCTGCTGCTGCTGCTGCTACTGCTGCTGCTGCTGCTGCTGCTGCTGCTACTGCTGCTGCTGCTGCTGCTGCTACTGCTGCTGCTACTGCTGCTACTGCTGCTGCTACTGCTGCTGCTGCTACTACTGCTGCTGCTGCTGCTACTGCTGCTGCTACTGCTGCTACTGCTGCTGCTGCTGCTGCTACTGCTGCTGCTGCTGCTGCTGCTGCTGCTACTGCTGCTGCTGCTGCTACTACTGCTGCTGCTGCTGTGCTGCTGCTGCTGCTACTGCTGCTGCTGCTACTGCTGCTGCTGCTGCTGCTACTGCTGCTGCTGCTGCTGCTGCTACTGCTGCTGCTGCTGCTGCTGCTGCTACTACTGCTGCTGCTGCTGCTACTGCTGCTACTGCTGCTGCTACTGCTGCTGCTGCTACTGCTGCTGCTGCTGCTACTGCTGCTACTGCTGCTGCTGCTGCTACTGCTGCTGCTGCTACTACTACTGCTGCTGCTGCTACTGCTGCTGCTGCTGCTGCTACTGCTGCTGCTACTGCTGCTACTGCTGCTGCTGCTGCTGCTACTGATGCTGCTGCTGCTGCTGCTACTACTGCTGCTGCTGCTGCTGCTGCTGCTGCTACTGCTGCTGCTGCTGCTGTGCTGCTGTGCTGCTGCTACTGCTGCTGCTGCTGCTGCTACTGCTGCTGCTGCTACTGCTGCTACTGCTGCTAATGCTCTGCTGCTGCTGCTGCTGCTGCTAATGCTCTGCTGCTGCTGCTACTGCTGCTCTGCTGCTGCTGCTGCTACTACTGCTGCTGCTGTGCTGCTGCTGCTGCTGCTGCTACTGCTGCTGTGCTGCTGTGCTGCTGCTGCTGCTGCTGCTGTAACTGAGTAAAAGTACCACAGCTGAATATTCTCATTATTAGTTGCTGCCTCAGCAGCTCCTAAAGTTCGAAGATGCTGCAACAGTTTGAAACAGACTGCAACAAAAGCTCCTAATCTTCAGGCTTTTGAAGCTCTGTTTCCGCTTGGCTTTCATTCTTTCAGTCTCCGCCTGCTTTTGTCTTCCTCCGACGTCCCCCCGGCTCAAAAGTCTTGGATAAAAAGAATGAAAGAGGGAGGCTCTTTCATTTGCAGGCCTCTGCGACTGCAGGGAGATGGACGGCGTGATGAGGAATGATGACTTCAGCTGCTCTTTATTTCTTTCTGTTCTTTGCTCTCTTTCCCCCCCGACTCCCTTCCTGACCCCCCCCCCCCCTTCAGGATGGATGCTGCAGTTTTCAGCAGAATCACCTCTGAATGCAGGAATATACCAAACGTCCCTCCGTCTTCCTCCCTCCTTGGCATCGTCACTCCTCCTCTCTGTTGATGATACCATGATGACCCCCACCATTTGAAGGCTCATTGTTGCCTGAAGTGCTTCATAATTGGCCCTAATGATGCTTTTTGTATCCAGGCAACAATCTGGGTTCACTTCTTTTTTTTTAGTTCATCCAGTTTTCGATGGCAGCCCCACAGAGGCCGAGGAGGGTAGACATACACACACACACACACTCCCACGCACACACATGCACCGCCTACATCAACTACAACTACGATGCCTGTAGTTATTCTCCTGAGCAGAAATGGCCAATTAGCACATTATGATTTATTAAAATGTTAAAACAAAATGGAATCCTTTTGTGTATTTTCAGGTGTATTTTTCAGGTCCGCTCTCCCTTTTTTAGTTTGGATCTCGATTTTGATGATTAAAAATCCTCTTTACGACCGCCTGTGGTTATCAATTAAGCTCCCGCCTCTGAAAATATTGATTTGGTGAGAAATGGTTTCGATTTTTGGCTGTGAATTGCAATAATATTACTAAGAGCGAGAAATTTCATCAATATTAAATTTCTCCTCGTTTCCAGGCAATCAGCCGCTGTTTTGTTTTTGTTCTTGTGTCCAATGATATTTTAGAGATTTCTCCGGTTCAGAGCTTAAACATCAACGTGCTGATGAGCCCCATTGAACTTTCTTCTGAATGTTCTGAGCAAGGCTGAGGATCCCCCCCGGCCTGTGAAGACCCCTCTCTGTCCCAGCCTGGAGGTGGGAACACTTGGGAGGAACACGAGCTGGGCCTCTGGGCTCTTTCATTATAGTTGCTGTATTCTTGCTCCTCTCCGCTGGGGTCTTCAGGCTCCCTGAAGCACCTTCTCCCTGTAACGTCAATAGCCCCCCCCCCCCCCCATATTGGTCTTCCATCATCGGTTGTGAGCAGTGACCTGAGGAGGTGTGTAATCCCTGCACAGGGGCCACTGGTCAGTGGCGTGAAGCTTCCTCAGCTCCACCTTCTCCTGCTTCCTCTCCTCATTCCCTCATCACCTCTTCCACCACTGCTCCTGTGTCTGTCCAGTAGGAACCCTCTAGCCATGTTTGGATGGAGCTCCTCAATAAAAGCTCAACTGTTGTGCATGTTTTTGCTTCATTTGTCGGTCCAGGGTCGAACACGCTCTTCCCGCTGTTTTCCAGTCCAAACCGACAGACAACACCTTCGGCTCCTTCTGGAATGTTTACAGTGCAGCCCGGAATCATCTCCCAAAACAGGACAACCTTCTGACATGAGGTCTTCATGAGGTCATTCAGATCATAAACTATGGACACGCTCCACACACATGAGTTTAAATGTCATGGCATTTGGCCTGCAAGTGTGTGTGTGTGTGTGTGTGGGGGGGGGGGGGGGGGGGGGGTTGAATCCATTCTATTCCTTCATAAATATCATTTCAGTGTCACTAGATCCCAAATGCAAATGTTCTTCCCGCAGATCCGGACCCATTTAGATCATATATCAAAAACCTGTGACTATCTCATCTTCTGAGCCGGATCAGTGGGACCAGAACCCAGTTGCATAAATCCCAACTGTCCCCTGGAAGGCCTGAAACCCACAGATAACCCCTGGAGCAGGAGACACATCTTCATCACTGCTTCAACAAACACAAATCAACTCTGCTTGGATCATCTTGGATGATGAGGCAAATGATCTCAGCAGGGTCTTTTCCAGGTGCAGCATGGCAGAACCTCCAGACGTCCTCTGATGGGAAAGGCTGCCAGGACAGAGATGGAGGGTTTCAGGTGTCTGGTGATTTGACGTTCATGTATCATCCTGATTCTCAGAGATCCTGACATTGACTGCAGGAACCCAGAGATCCAACATGGGTTCACATCTTCCTGCTCTTCTTGCAGCTGCTGCATGAAGATGCCGTCGTCCAGTGGATCTCCTGATCTGTTGGCACCATTGTCTCCTGTCCTCTCCTGCTCTTTCATAGCCTCCTCTGCATTAACTGAGCAAAGTTGCTGTTCACTGGAACATTAAAGGTTCAAACTGGCTGTTTCCTTCACTTTCAAAGCTTCAGCAGCATCAGTGAAATTCTTACCAACCTTGAGGTGCGTCGGGCGGCTGCTCCTCACGTTGCTCCTCACGCTGCTTCACACTGCTCCTCACGTTGCTCCTCACGCTGCTTCACACTCCTCCTCACGCTGCTCCTCACGCTGCTCCTCACGCTGCTCCTCACGTTGCTCCTCACGCTGCTTCACACTGCTCCTCACGCTGCTCCTCACGCTGCTCCTCACGTTGCTCCTCACGCTGCTCCTCACGCTGCTCCTCACGCTGCTCCTCACGCTGCTCCTCACGCTGCTCCTCACGTTGCTCCTCACGCTGCTCCTCACGCTGCTCCTCACGCTGCTCCTCACGCTGCTCCTCACGCTGCTTCACACTGCTCCTCACGTTGCTCCTCACGCTGCTTCACACTGCTCCTCACGTTGCTCCTCACGCTGCTTCACACTGCTCCTCACGCTGCTCCTCACACTGCTCCTCACGTTGCTCCTCACGCTGCTCCTCACACTGCTCCTCACACTGGGCAGAAATCCATCATGTCGCGTTTGGTCTCCCAGCTGCACAGACCAGATCTGCTCACTTCACTTCAGGCTTCCTAGTGCTCTCCTCTCTCTCTCTCTTCTCTCCTCCCTCCCCTCTCTTCTTCTCTCTCTCCTCTCTCTCTCTCCTCCCTCCCTCTCTCTTCTCCTCTCTCTCCTCCCTCTCCTCCTCCCTTCTCTCCCCTCTCTTCTTCTCTCTCTCCTCCCTCCTCTCCTCTCCCCTCTCTCTCCTCCTCTCTCCTCCCTCTCTCCCCCCCCCTCTCCTCTCTCTCCTCCTCCCTCCCTCTCTTCCTCCCCTCTCTCCTCCCCTCTCCTCTCTCTCTCTCTCCCTCCCTTCCTCTCTCTCCTCCCCCTCTCTCCTCTCTCTCCTCCCTCTCTCCTCCCTCCTCCCTCCCTCTCCCGCTCTCCTCCCTCCCTCTCTCTCCTCCCTTTCTCTCCTCCCCTCTCTCTCTCTCTCTCTCTCCTCTCCCTCTCCCTCCCTCCCTCTCCTCCCTCCCTCCTCCCCCCCTCTCTCCTCTCTCTCCTCTCTCTCCCTCTCTCCTCCCTTTCTCTCCTCCCTCCCTCTCCTCCCTCCCTCTCTCCTCCCTCCCTCTCTCTCCCCCTCCCTCCCCCCTCTCCCCCCTCTCTCCTCCCTCTCCTCTCTCTCCTCCCTTTCCTCTCCCTCCTCTCCCCTCCCTCTCCCTCCCTCCCTCCCTCTCTCTCCTCCCTCCCTCTCTCCCCCCCCTCTCTCTCTCTCCTCCCTCTATCCTCCCTCCCTCTCTCTCCTCCCTTTCTCTCCCCCCCTCTCTGCTCTCTCTCTCCCCCTCTCTCTCCTCCCTCTCTCTCCCCCCTCTCTCCTCTCTCTCTCCTCCCTCTCTCCTCCTCCCTCTCTCTCCTCCCTTTCTCTCCCCCCTCTCTCTCTCTCTCTCTCTCCTCCCCCTCTCCCCCCTCTCTCTCACATGCTCAGGCTGTGTCCAATGATTTGGTGCTGATCATTATTATTTTGCTCACTTGAGAAGTGCTGAAGGGGTTCGGGGGGGGGGGGGGGGGGGGGGTTGCTCTAATCCCCTCCCACTCCTCTGCTAATGCCCTGCCCCCCCCCCCTCCCCCCTTACTGTCTAATAACAGCAGGTCTGCTCTGTGTCCTTTCCACATCCTCGCTCAGCGTGATGA
>NC_042299.1:16468888-16483888 GCF_901000725.2 Takifugu rubripes | reverse complement strand
GGCAGGTGGGAATTGAACTGGGGACTAACATGCGTCGGCCAGTGCCATGCCTGGGACTCTCGTGAGATCTATCCTGACGATGGTCGGGGTAGTGAGAGTCCTTGAGTGTATACGTCATTCACCTAACCTTATCCTAACCCCAACCTTAACCCTACCCTAAACCTAAACCCTAACCCTACCATGTCCTCTCCTCTTTTCTGATATGAATCATGGGGGCAGGTGGGAGGTGGACTGGGGACTAACATGCGTCGGCCAGTGCCTTGCCTTGGTCCCTCATGAAAGCTATGCTGTCGATGGGCAGTGTAGTGGGGGACCTTGAGTATATACTGCATTCCCCTAACCTTGGCCCGAGCCTCGGACCAGCTCCGTTCATTCAACCCACAATACTGCTACATGACCATCTCTTTCTACTAATCCCCTTGATTCCCTTACTCTTTCTACTATTCTCTTTGTATTACTCTCCTTCATTTCCTTACTTTGTTCCACCTTTCTATCTCCTTCACTCTACCTGAAGCAACCTTGAGGCAGAGTGACGGACAAATCTACGGAAAACACACCCTGAGCTGTCAGCTCATCTGGCATCTGACGTCACGAGCGACAGGGGGGAACACCGAGGAATAATAAAACTAACATGGACCAGCAGACTCAACGGAGGAATGACAGACAACATAAGACATTTATTTAAAATAAAATAAAATGCATAGAAGATCTTGTCAGGGTGGGAGGCTGGTGAACGAAGTCCACTGATCTGGATGGCGGCGGAGTGCTAATTATGTTAGAGGACGAACACCTGACTCCCGCATTGATACACACCCACGGGCGGTGGACAATGCCAGAAGTCACCTGAATTTCTTAATTCTGTGTATCCATAAGAAAGGAAACACGGAGCAGGATCCCTGGAGCTGTCAACTCACCTGACTGCTGACGTCACGAGTGACGGCTGGAAACACCGAAGAATGATAAAAGTAACACCGGACCAGTAAATTCAACGGGGAAATGACAGACAACATAAGACATTTATTAAAATAAAATGCATAGATGCTCTGATCAGAGTAAGAGACTTGAGAAGGAAGTCCACTGATCTAGATAGCGTCGGAATGCTAAAATTTAAAAGAAGATGATAATCTGACTCCCGCATTGATACACACCCACGAGCGGTGGACGATGCCAGGAGTCACCTGAGTTTCTTAATTCCTGGATCCATAAGAAACGAAACACGGAGCAGGATCCCTGGAACTGTCAACTCATCTGACAGCTGACGTCACGAGTGACAGTTGGAAACCACGAGGAATGATAAAATTAAGATGGAATTAAAATAAAATGCAGAGATGATCTTAGAAAAGAAAAAAGGAAAAAAAAGAAGCCCTAATCCTGACCCTAACCCTAATCCCTAACCTAACCCTAACCCCTAACCCTTGTGACAATGAAAATTGTTTTGTAATAGTGTACATTTGCATGTAACTTTTCTGGTTAAAAAAAACATCAGAAGGATCTACTGGCCCCCGGGCATCTTCACGTTATCAAATCTGGCCCTCTTTGCAAAAAGTTTGGACACCCCTGTTCTAAGAGAAGACAGGAACATATGGCAAAACACATACAACAAGATAAAGACAATTCTCATCAGCTCTCACAAAAATTAGATGTACAACCACAAAGATCCCATCAATAAAACTCGTTCGACAAACAAACACATGAGTTACGCAATAAACTAAAAAAACTCCTTTAGGAAAGATTAAATAAAACAACAAAAGTAGAAAAACTTTCCCACAATCCTTTACCCCACCCCATTTTCACACCTGGAGGGGGCCATCAATCAGGGGATAAGGGGGATTAATTGGAACCACCTGTTTGTACAGGTACACCATCTCACAGAAGAATAGCAGGTACAGTGAGCCAGGTGGGACCAACCGGGGGTCTTATAGAACATCAGATCAGAAAACAAAGAGCAGAAGATAGGAAGACACACAAACACAAAGACAAGAAGTCAAGACGACGCGAAGACAAGAAAACAAAGAAGAACGAACAACGGACCACCCCACTTTGAGAAAGCAAACATTCCTATTGTTGAGGGCAGTAAGAGAGAGAGAACAACCAACCACAACCCTGTCCGGCTGGGCTACGGATACCTAGCGAGAGACGGCGCACCTCCGGCAGGACCATCCTTGGGTGAGAGTGTCTTGTGGTAAGCGGTCAAAACACTCTGAGACCTCAAGGCGCACAACTGATGATGTGTCTCACGAGAGGGCCTGGACGTTGCAATGTCTCACTCCAGACTGACTTCCCTGCAGCAGCGGTTGGACTTCACTGGTGCGCACCACATGGAGGGGACTGCTGTAGCAACATCTTGGAATGGATGAGGCACCCTGCCCTGCCCAGCTCTCTTAGACAAAAGGAAGTTTGTGATACACACTCATATACTGTATAATTCTCTTCAATAAACTCTTACCCTTTCCTAATGTTTACCTTATCCTAACCCCAACCTTAACCCTACCCTAAACCTAAACCCTAACCCTACCATGTCCTCTCCTCTTTTCTGATATGAATCATGGGGGCAGGTGGGAGGTGGACTGGGGACGTCGGCCAGTGCGTCGGCCAGTGCCTTGCCTTGGTCCCTCATGAAAGCTATGCTGTCGATGGGCAGTGTAGTGGGGGACCTTGAGTATATACTGCATTCCCCTAACCCTAACCCTAACCCTAAACCCTAACCCTAACCCTAACCCCTAACCCCTAACCCTCTAACCCTAACCCTAACCCTCTAACCCTAACCCTAACCCTCTAACCCTAACCCTAACCCTAACCTAACCCTAACCCTAACCCCTAACCCCTAACCCTAACCCTAACCCTAAGCTTAACCCTAAAAGAAGAGGAAAGTACAAATTCAAAAAGAAATGGAGGGGAAATACAAAAGGCAAGATAAGAAGGAAGGGAGGGGACACTTAAATAGAAAGTAAAAAATTAACGCAAAAAAGCGAGGGAAGTATAAAAGGGGAAGGAGAGGTGGAGCAAGTCAAATGGAAAGTGGTTACAGAAGGGACAACAACATGGAAAGAAAAGGAGGTGGAAGAAGGGATAAAGCAAGGGACTATCTTATGTTGAGGCCCAAACAGGCCAACATAATAACAATTTTTTGATCAGCTAGCCTGAGGAAGGCCAACAAAGGCCGAAACGTTGCGCAGCTGATCACAGCTAAGGCCAGAGTGCCTAATTTTTTGAAACCCCACCACCTTAGGGTGGTGAATAACTTTGATGGTGGGAGTCTCTGCCTGGGACCCCCTTGATGGACAGTGCATTGCTTTCCCCGGAAAGCCTAACCTTACTTTAAACTAACCCTAACCCTAACCCCTAACCCTAACCCCTAACCCTAACCCTAACCCCTAACCCTAACCCAACCCTAACCCTAACCCCTAACCCTAACCCTAATGCTAATGTTAACCCTAACCCTAACTCCAACCCTAATCCTAACCCTAATGATAACCCTAACCCTAACCCAACTCCAACCCTAACCCTAACCCTAAACCCTAACCCTAACCCTCCTAACCCTAACCTCTAACCCTAACCCTAACCCCTAAACCCTAACCTTAACCCTAACCCTAACCCTAACCCTCAACCCCAAGGTCAATCCTAATCACATACCTACTTGCCACTCCACCAAAGTCTTCTCTGACTGGGCGATCCAACTCTCTCCCCTATCCTGTCCGGAACTTCTCGAGCCCTGGCTAATCGCTCCCCCCCGGGGGGGCCCTCACCCTCCGCACTCCCCTGCTTTCCCGATCAGTAGGCCAGTGCAAAAAAAGTTTTATCCCAAACCCTGAACCCTAACCCTAACCCAACCCTAACCCTAACCCCTAACCCTAACCCCAACCCTAACCCTAACCCTAATGCTAATGTTAACCCTAACCCTAACTCCAACCCTAATCCTAACCCTAATGATAACCCTAACCCTAACCCTAAACCCTAACCCTCCTAACCCTAACCCTAACCTCTAACCCTAACCCTAACCCTAAACCCTAACCCTAAACCCTAACCCTAACCCTCAACCCCAAGGTCAATCCTAATCACATACCTACTTGCCACTCCACCAAAGTCTTCTCTGACTGGGCGATCCAACTCTCTCCCCTATCCTGTCCGGAACTTCTCGAGCCCTGGCTAATCGCTCCCCCCCGGGGGGGCCCTCACCCTCCGCACTCCCCTGCTTTCCCGATCAGTAGGCCAGTGCAAAAAAAGTTTTATCCCAAACCCTGAACCCTAACCCAACCCTAACCCTAACCCCCTAACCCTAACCCCTAACCCTAACCCTAACCCTAATTCCAACCCTAACCCTAATGCTAATGTTAACCCTAACCCTAACTCCAACCCTAATCCTAACCCTAATGATAACCCTAACCCTAACCCTAACCCAACTCCAACCCTAACCCTAACCCTAACCCTAAACCCTAACCCTAACCCTCCTAACCCTAACCCTAACCTCTAACCCTAACCCTAACCCCTAAACCCTAACCTTAACCCTAACCCTAACCCTAACCCTCAACCCCAAGGTCAATCCTAATCACATACCTACTTGCCACTCCACCAAAGTCTTCTCTGACTGGGCGATCCAACTCTCTCCCCTATCCTGTCCGGAACTTCTCGAGCCCTGGCTAATCGCTCCCCCCCGGGGGGGCCCTCACCCTCCGCACTCCCCTGCTTTCCCGATCAGTAGGCCAGTGCAAAAAAAGTTTGATCCCAAACCCTAACCATGCCCGTGCCACTGATCGGTAGTTCACAGTCCAAATTTGGACTTTAAAACTCACTGGGGACTTGCGGTGAGACCTAAAAGACAGACCGCCCGAGGAAACTGTTTGGGTGGAGGGGCCCCTGGCGGGCTCATCTGGTCTTGAACCGGCTTCGCCCGCTTGGCAGCCGAGGGTTATCCGGCTGAGCTAATCCTCTTGGCTTTGTGCTGCAAAACACCTATTACCACACAGGAACTCTTCCCAACACACCTCCCACCCATTTACCCAATCAGTCACTCTCCCTCCAGAATTCAAATCATAACGCCCAACCAGAACCCACGACACTTTTTCCCTCCGAAAGTCTCCACAGACCCTCCTTACTACCCAATCCCAGCCGGGGTGAGGGACTCACCCTCCCTCAACACCTTAAATACAGACACGGGAGCCATTCTCAGGCTTCTCCCCTGATAAAGCAACACAATTGCGAAACGTCGGGATTTTCCACCTCTGTGTGCTAGCTCTGCTGTCCTTTTTACGGTAATTGGACCAGCTTTTAATTTGCTTTTAACAGAAATTTTCTAGATTGTTTTACGGAAGCTTTTAACTCTTATTGGCTTTTAAACTCTTGAAATTGAAATAAAGATACTTTTAATCCAATGGTGGGGGGCTCTGCCAGCCCAGGATCGATTAAATGACTCCCCTGGAAACATTTTTAAACTCCAAGTGGCGCCACTAACTGTTTTGGAAGTTCTATTCCAGCGGACTATAAACAGAATAACGACGGCAACTAGGACTGAACCAAGATCCTAGGAACTCAAAGTAAACCAAGGACACCCACCCACGCCAAAAACGAAAAGATCGACCCTGGGAAGAAAGCTATAACAATTAGCTACAACAGGTAAGAGCCCTCCACCACATGTTTCATTCACACAGGGCAGCATCTACACACAGGGATGGACCTGAGAATGGCTCCACCTTCACATACAGGTACACACACAATACATCCCTCTCCACGACACCACAGGACAGAACACAACGCCCAACACACTCCATCCCACTCAATCACCCACCAGACCCAGACACTAGACACACTAGCAAACAATATTTCAAACTGATACAAGCAATACATCACAAAGAAATCATGGACATTGCACTTACTACTGACACACTCCCGTTAGGTATGAAAAGACAAGTACATAGACTCACAGACTTCATTAAACCTTCCACTCCAACAATAGACACACGCAATAAGATCCAGGAAAACACTAATCAGTGGATGAAAAACACAATGTCTGTACTCCACCAACATTATGCAAACACAATCAGGTCCATATCTATATCACCTTTCAACACAATAGCAGCCCAAATAGCCACCGGTTGGGCCCATAAGCGCTATGGCCCAAGACTCACGGCCACTTCATTACAGTAACCCTAACCCTAACCCTAACATTCCATAAACTTTGCCAGGACAGCCAAGAAGCAACCGCCATCACCATTTCTCCACAACCCCAAGCTACAACCAACAACTCACCAACCCATGCCTTAGCCACCATCCCGGAAGTGGTTGAAGAAAACCTTTCACCACGACCAACTCCTTCACATCACCCTCCACACACTGTTGAAATAGCAACGTCATCCACCCACACAGTCAGTAAAGGCCCCAGGAAAACACCGGCCTTCTTTCCACTATTCACCCCGCAACCTACATCACGTCCTAAGATCCCTACCGGCACACCGACACCACTTTCAGAACTCTCCCATAACAATTCTCCAGACCCATCCACCCTAAACCTTACGGCCAAGCGGGTCACCTGGGGGCCTCCTCCACCCAAGGAAGACCCAGTTCCTGCCATTGTACCCGTCCCCTCTACAAGTTCCTTCACTACTGAACAACCTGGTAAAATTACTTCCACCACACCCAAGTTACCCATAATAGCTACAGATACCCACCACCCCATCACCCAGCCGACCACACAGGATCACAATTTAATCACACACAGTTTTCACTCCAATGTCTCTGTCTCTCTCCCAGACAAGATCCTCCCCTCTTCCCCACAGCTACCTTCCGCTGGTACCCAGGTGGATCTGATTGAGCTAGGGATCCCATCACAATGCAGGCCGAAGCAGGCCAAAATGATGACCAGGGTGCCAAAAGTCGATGCTGACTGCCAGACCACCCTATCTGAGCCTCCTACCTCCCCACAAACATCGGGAGAGTCTGCATTGTTGGCTCATCAGCCCCAGAGCACCAGCACATCCACTGACCCAAACCTAACTCACCCTTCTTCCCCTCCGTCCCCCTCATCCCCTCCAGTTACTTCTCCAGAGCCAAGTGACAGTTGGCCATCTGTATTTCCTAGCCCGTCTCAACCCTCAACACTTCCCACCTTTAGGCCAAATTACCATTTAGCTAGACCCAACCACAAAATCCAGGACTGGGTCTAACCCTAACCCTAACCCTAACCCCCTAACCCTAACCCTAACCCTAACCCCACCTTAGGGTGGTGGACATTTAACTTTTGGGTGGGAGTCTCTGCCTGGGACCCGCTTGGATGGCCAGTGCATTACTTTCCAGGGGCTTCGCCCCAGGGGAAAGCCTAACCCTAACCCTAACCCTACCCTAACCCTAACCCTTTTTGAAATCGCCAGAACGTTTTCTGAGAAGACGAAGAGGAGAAAATCCAAACGGAAGGTGCTGCTGAAGCATCACTCGTATCCTCCAGAACCCTGTTCTCCTCGCTCTCTTTACGCCACAGCTGCTCTCCTTTTCCTGAATGGAGCTCCTCCCCAGGCTGGGCACCGCCGACTCCACGGCCAACCTCCTGGACGACGTCGAGGGGAACGCCGGCGAAGAAGACGGCCAGCCGAGACGAGCCGCCACTCAGGGAGCGAAGGAGCAGGGCGGCGAGCCGGGATCATGATCCTCCCGCTGCACCATATCAGGGTTCCGATGGCATCCCGACCCACCTGTGCCGGCGGCAGCCTCAACCCCCTGACCTCTGACCCCTGACCCAACCCAACCCAAAGCAGCTGACGCTGCGACAGGGCGCGGCGCCGGCCGGGCTTCTCCGCTCCACGTTGATGATAGATCGTTTGTAATGTAGAACATTTATTCCTTAGACTGTTTTTGTTCCTTCCCCAGTTTGCAGTGGCAGATTTAGTCTCCGTTGGAGCCTTTGAGCTCCAACTGCTCCTTCGTCGACACATAACCAGCTGGATTTAGACACAAACCTCTTTTTTGTGGACTGAGCTTGAGGTCAAAGGTGACGGAACCCTTCAGGATGGTGCCTTCCTGCAGACGTAACAACCGTGAGGACGTGGGAGGACGTCAGAAGTCTCAGAGCGATGTCCAGCTTTCCCATGTGAACAATAATGGCCTTTTTGGAACTGAATTACTCGTACATACGCACCTGCTTATGTAGCATATTTCAAAGATGGGGAAAGCAAAAGAGCAGGTGGAAGCACCTGAGGATCCGCAGGGGCCTCGGCTCAACAGGTGATGAAAATACTGCGTGTGGACCGGACCAGGAGGCGTTAGCATCTGTGACGAGACGCTCCTTCATGGAAAGGTATCCTAGCATCCAGCTAGAAGCTAGCTCCTCCAGTGGCAACAGTAGGTCCTCAGAGTTGGCTCACGTGTGGACTTCTGGGCATTATTGTTGCTAAGTTAGCGGTAGCACAGGCCCAAATTTACTAAGATCTTCTCAACCTAAACCACATGTTGGCCTGTTTCTCTCTCCACAAGTCTTTGTAATTATGAAGCTAACGTTCCTGACTAAAAGAAAACGGTTATGTTTGCAAAAAGGGGAACTTCTGTTTTTTTTTAAACTATTCTTTTCATGGGATTTGTCTGATTAAAGCTGCATTTCTGCTCCTGTTCAATGAAGGAAACTCAAACATTTGTAACTTTCTAAATTAGGTTCCACAGTGAGAAATACCAAAGACCTGATGGGCGAACGTGGACGAGGGTGATTCCGTCGGCATCCTTTTGTGTTGGTTTGTGTAGTTTAGTGGCTGTAGTTTGTAGCCTGTGGAGTGGCGTGTTAGCGGGGGAACGTTACGTGTTTACAGTGGATCCTAGAAAAACTGCCAGATTCTCAACACATTAACTTCCAGCGGTTACACAGGCTCTAACCCTAACCCTAAACCCTAACCCTAACGCCCAACCCTAACCCTAACCCTAACACTTAAATTAAAAGCAAAAAACATTGAAAGCAAAAAGCGGGGAGTATAAAAGGGGAAACAGAAATTTGACAAGAAACAGGGGAAGAAGGAACAAAACGAAAACAAGGGGCAAGATCCAAAAGAAGGGAAGGGAAATTTAAATTGAAAATTAAAAAATACAAGGACAAAACAAGAAAAGTATTTAAAGGCAAAGATAAATGGAACGGCTCATAATTAGAATAGCCACCAAAGAAACAACATGGGAACAGAAGAGGGGAAATCAATTAGAGAAGGGAACAAAGAGAGAAATCGAAAAATTACAATTAGGAGGTGGGAAAGGGACAAAAGTAAGGGACCGATTATTTGCTAAGGCCAAAAGGCCAACATAATTATTTATGATCAGCCTGCCTGATGAAGGCCAATTGAGGCCGAAACGTCGTACGAGGCTGATCTCAGCTAAGGCCAAGAAGGCCTAATTTTTGGAAACCCCACCACCTTAGGGTGGTGGATATTTAACTTTGGGGATGGGAGTCTCTGCCTGGGACCCCCTTGGATGGCCAGTGCTTTGCTTTCCAGGGGCTTCGCCCCAGGGGAAAGCCTAACCCTAAACCTAACCTAACCCTAACCCCCTAACCCTAACCCAACCCTAACCCTAACCCTCTAACCCTAACCCCAACCCCTAACCCTAACCCCAATCCCTAACCCTAACATCAACCCCCCAACCCTAACCCCAACCCCTAACCCTAACCCTAACCTCAACCTCTAACCCTAACTAACTCTGATTAATTATCCCTCCCCCTATCTGATTCTGATTTCTAAATTGCCCATGGTCCTGTTCTCAATCCTAGCCTCATTATTCCAACCCAAACCGATGTCCCCATACCCAAAACCCAATCTAGTGCCCGCTAAGCCTTGTACCTATCAAAAAAACCCACCTCAAACTAAGCCCAAATTTGACTCAGCCCGCATACGGGAGAGCCCATAGGAGGTAGGGTACGAAAAATAGGACAAGTGCAGTGCCACATGGCCTAACGAGGCTAAGGAGAAGGTAGAAGTATAGGGAGGCAAAAGAGAGGAAAGGGAGAAATGAGGTTAAGGAAAGGGGGAGAACCAAGGAAAAGATGGCATGAAGAAGGAGAGGGGAGGAAGGGAAGGATGAAGAGAAAAGGTTAAGTTCAAAAGAGGGAAAAAGGAAATCAAAAGTAAAAATAAAAAGGAATAAAACAGGGGAGATGTTACAGGGAAACACAAATTCAATTAGAAACAGGGGAAACAACAAATACAAAAGATAAAATACAAGGGAAGGGAAGGGACATTTAAATTGAAAATAAAAAAACATGAAAAGCAAAAAGCGAGGGGAGTATAAAAGGGGAAACGGAAATTAGAGACCTCAGAAGGCCCAAAGATTCGGAGTGAGCAACATCAAAAAATTTAAATGATTAGGAAACGGGAAAAGGGACAAAAGCAACGGGACCATTTTTATGTTGACGGCCAAGGGGCCACCATATTTAAAAGATCAGCCCGCCTGATGAAGGCCAAAACTGGCCGAAACGTCGCGGCACCAGGCTGATCGCAGCTAAGGCCATAAGAGCCTCAATTTTTGGACACCCCACCACCTTAGGGTGGTGGACATTTAACTTTTGGGTGGGAGTCTCTGCCTGGGGCCCCCTTGGATGGCCAGTGCATTACTTTCCAGGGGCTTCGCCCCAGGGGAAAGCCTAACCCTAACCTAACCCTAACCCTAACCTAACCCTAACCCTTAACACAGTAACTCCTAACCCTAACCCGAACCCTAACCCTTAACACAGTAACTCCTAACCTCTAACCCTAACCCTTAACACAGTAACTCCTAACCTCTAACCCTAACCCTAACCTCTAACCCTAACCCTAACCTCTAACCCTAACCCTTAACACAGTAACTCCTAACCTCTAACCCTAACCCTAACCTCTAACCTCTAACCCTAACCCTTAACACAGTAACTCCTAACCTCTAACCCGAACCCTAACCCTTAACACAGTAACTCCTAACCTCTAACCCGAACCCTAACCCTTAACACAGTAACTCCTAACCCTAACCCGAACCCTAACCCTTAACACAGTAACTCCTAACCTCTAACCCGAACCCTAACCCTTAACACAGTAACTCCTAACCCTAACCCTAACCCTAACCCTAATCAAATAACTGAGTGTCAATAGGAAAAGCCTCCTCATTTCATTGCATCTCAGAATATCAGACCGTTACTCACTTACATTAATTTTTAGTTCTATTTTTTCCAAGATATATAAATTTTCAAAGATGCACACGCAACAACTTTTTCGATGTATTATGTAACGGACGTGTCTTTTTTATCTGCATTGTGTTATTTATGCAAAGGAGAAGGACCCAAGATACTCACTGGTCTTTTATTTCACATTGGCTCTCAGTTGGCACTGCTCAGACTGAGAGTAATGACTCACCTGGGCACAGAACACGACCAACACTTAAAGACATGGTACACTCTATTGAGCAAACTACAAAGTAAAGAAGAAAATAAATAAAATTCTTCAATATAAAATCAGGATTTGTTGATATTTCAAAAAGAAAGAAAGAAGAAAATAAAATTTAAACAATAGAAAATACATTTTCACCTTGGCTACAATTACATGCACTTTTACATAAAAACAGTGATCAGCCCAAACACACGTTTGCAGGTCTAATCAAATCCCAACTATTACGGTTCCACAGAAGATGCACACAGCCAGAGGATTTAAACAAGTCACCAAGGTGTTATTCTCGGTCTTGTCCAGCAGAGGGTGCTCTAGCACCTTTCTCCGGAACCGTTTTAAAACCTTCCTCCAGATCCAACCCAGTCAGGTCTCCACTGCTCTCCCATTTGTCACCACTTACTGGCCATCCACTGTTAAACTGGTCACAAATTAGCAATAATTTTGAATCCACAATGAGATCAAATGAACCCAATAACGATCTTAGAATAATCGCCACATTCAGAAAGAATAAAAACCTCAAAGATTACCTGGTCAGATCAAAGGTCATTTCACAGACTGATTGGAAACTCAGCCCACAGAACTATTATTTTAAACGACAAGAATGGGTATTTGATTCACAAAAACAAAAAGTATTCAGAACTGCAACACAAGGAAACTTTAAAAAAAAAAGTGTATATTTAATGTGTTGCAAACAATGTGATAAAAGATATGTGGGAGAAACAAGACTGACAATACATGTACGGTTTACTTGCCATAATATCATGAAACAAAAAAACACTGACCAGCATGTTGTCCAGCACGTCATCTCCCCTGGCTGGGATGCATTGCAAGCCTCGGCCTTAGAGTGCAGTCCACACTGGCCCACGGCTTAGAGAAGGAGAGTGGAGAGAGGCTGCATTTATAAGTTAGCTACTACACAGCCTTCATGAAAGGATGTACCTTTGTGCCTAACCTTGAAAAAAAATCTCATTCTTCCTTTTTCTCTCCCTCTCTCTGTTTTCATTTGAACTTGTATCCATGATCTAACCCTAACCCTACAAATAAAGTGTATTATGACTAGTATTTTTTATAAAATAATAATAATACATTTTATTCATAGGCACCTGACAAGGTCACCTAAAAATAATTCACAACATTCCAGAATAAACATTAAAAAGAAATGAAAAATACAATACACTTGGACAAAATATAATCAAACTAGGTTGTGACAGCTCTCCTCTCCTCTCCTCTCCTCTCCTCTCCTCTCCTCTCCTCTCCTCTCCTCTCCTCTCCTCTCCTACCTATTCTCTCCTCTCCTCCCCTCCTCACTTCTCATCTCCTACCTATTCTCTCCTCCCTTCCCTTCCTCCTCTCCTCTCCTCTCCTCTCCTCTCCTCTCCTCTCCTCTCCCCCCCCTCCTCTCCTCTCCTCTCCTCTCCTCTCCTCTCCTCTCCTCTCCTCTCCTCTCCTCTCCTCTCATCTACCCTCCTCTCCTCTCCTCTCCTCTCCTCTCCTCTCCTCTCCTCTCCTCTACCCCCCCCCCCCTACATGAGCCTGGTCCTGCTCCAGGTTTCTTCCTGTTAAAGGGGAGTTTTTCCTGACTCTGTTTCCTGTTGGGGGTCAGGCCCTGGGATTCTGGAAAGGGCCTAGAGACAATTTTGATTGTAAAAGATGCTATATAAATAAAGATTGATTTGATTTGATATATATTCTACACACTAAATTCTAAAATGCTGTCACTTGGAACTCATAACATAATAAAACAGGGTCAGAGAAAACATGTAGGCATTTCTGTCAAATCACTAAGGAAATAAGTCTCTTATATATCTTTATATGCAGACGTGGCTGTTATTACATTATTCAGCATAATTTAGGTTTGGCTCACGTGTGTAGCACTGATGAGGAGGAGACAACAGCGAATCTGGATAGAGTTTAGGGTGAGAAAGATAAAAAACAAACCACAAACCACACCTGAGTCATGACAGCAGGTTAAACTAGTACATAAAAGGACCGACTGCATTAGGAACAGATTTCACAGGCTGCCCAAACACATCCTGACAACACAAAAACTTGGCTGCTGTTGTTGGAAAGCTAATTATCATTAGGAAACCACATCCCTCAAGACACCAAAGCAAAAGTCAAAGGCTAAAAATGATTTAAAGTTTTCTTACAATTTTGGTTTGCACTCTAAATTTCAGTAGCTGTTTCAGAGAATTTTTGATTTCCTGTGTCTGCAGGGCATAAATGAAGGGATTCAGGGTTGGAGGGATGACGTAGTTCAGAGACAGATTTAATATCCTGATGTTGGGATGTAACGCTTCTTGCAGCTGATATACAATTATGATCGGTAGAAAAAAAAGAGCAACAAGTGAAAGGTGACCTGTACACGTCTTTAATGCCTTCACTCTTTCATTTGCTGTAGAAAGTTTAAACAAAGCACAGAAAATGCAGCAGTAACTCGCCAGGATGAATAATAGTGGAATTCAGAGAAGTATATTTGAGACCAAAGTGCCATATATCAAGCTGGGGCTGATGTCATTACAGCCGAGCTTCTATAAGGGACCGTGTTCACAGAAAAAACTGTTAATAACCACAGACTCACAGAAGGAAAGCCTTGTGAGGAGAGCGGCTGAAATTAAAACCAGAATAATCGCAAAGAACCATAGAACAGCGATGAAAGACACCATGAACCTGTTGGTGACCATCATTGGATAATGCAGAGGGAACATGATGGCAATCAGACGGTCATAGGCGAGTACAACCAGATTCAGAGCCTGCATGGAGAGGCTGAGGAAGCAGAAAAAAAAATAATGTCAAGCAGCTGTTGTAGGAAATGTAGCCATCCTTTAAAAGGAAAACCTTTTTATGATTTATTAAAAAAATTATGTCCGAATTTTTGGGGGCTTGGAACGGATTAGGGCATTTACATGGAAAACACGTCTCTACTTACATAATTTTCAGGTTACGAAACAACTTCTGGAACAAATTAAATTCGTAAGTAGAGGTCTCACTGTACAGGTTTTCACCCAATGACACCATCTCTGATATAAATTAGAATCTGTGGAAGCTGCAGCACATAGCAAGGCTGGTAAAATATATGAGTGAAAGTTTATCTAAAGGTTGAGGTGACAGAAAGTGCTTCTTAACTATATGTCAACCTAGATTTTATATTTAAACAAATTGATTAATGTGCACCACACTTCTCATAAAACAATAATGCTATTTGTGCAAAATTAATTTGGATCAAGTTTTCTTTATTTTAATCAGAAACTCCACCATATTTGGGGCAGTTCCTAAAGAATTAGGTCTAATTTCAAAGCCTCACACATAAGAAAAGTATAACAGTAATAAAAATGGAATAGAATAATCTACATATATATTTTCTCTTTCAAATTAAAATGTATTTAGCAAAAGACCATTTGAAACAGGACATTAACAAGACAGACATTATTTATTTTTCAAATTTTCAAAATGTGTGGAGAAGACATAAAAGCCGGTTGTGGGAAGGATGGAAGATGTCATGAACAGATAAAATGTGCTGCAGCCATCTGCTACAGCGGAGATGGGAGATCAGACCTGTTGATGCTATTTTCTCCCCTGAAAATAGATTTGATGATCTGTCGACACTGTGAAGGGGGGGGGGGGGGGCACACAGACA
>NC_042299.1:16421388-16463888 GCF_901000725.2 Takifugu rubripes | reverse complement strand
AGCAGCGTGAGGAGCAACGTGAGGAGCAGCGTGAGGAGCAGCGTGAGGAGCAGTGTGAAGCAGCGTGAGGAGCAGTGTGAGCAGCGTGAGGAGCAAGCGTGAGGAGCAACGTGATGAAGCAGCGTGAGGAGCAACGTGAGGAGCAGTGTGAAGCAGCGTGAGGAGCAACGTGAGGAGCAGCGTGAGGAGCAGCGTGAGGAGCAGCGTGAGGAGCAGTGTGAAGCAGCGTGAGGAGCAGCGTGAGGAGCAGCGTGAGGAGCAGCGTGAGGAGCAGCGTGAGGAGCAGTGTGAAGCAGCGTGAGGAGCAACGTGAGGAGCAGTGTGAAGCAGCGTGAGGAGCAACGTGAGGAGCAGTGTGAAGCAGCGTGAGGAGCAACGTGAGGAGCAGCCGCCCGACGCACCTCAAGGTTGGTAAGAATTTCACTGATGCTGCTGAAGCTTTGAAAGTGAAGGAAACAGCCAGTTTGAACCTTTAATGTTCCAGTGAACAGCAACTTTGCTCAGTTAATGCAGAGGAGGCTATGAAAGAGCAGGAGAGGACAGGAGACAATGGTGCCAACAGATCAGGAGATCCACTGGACGACGGCATCTTCATGCAGCAGCTGCAAGAAGAGCAGGAAGATGTGAACCCATGTTGGATCTCTGGGTTCCTGCAGTCAATGTCAGGATCTCTGAGAAGCATCAGGATGAACGCTCATAATCACCAGACACCTGAAACCCTCCATCTCTGTCCTGGCAGCCTTTCCCCATCAGAGGACGTCTGGAGGTTCTGCCATGCTGCACCTGGAAAAGACCCCTGCTGAGATCATGTTTGCCTCATCATCCAAGATGATCCAAACAGAGTTGATTTGTGTTTGTTGAAGCAGTGATGAAGATGTGTCTCCTGCTCCAGGGGTTATCTGTGGGATTCAGGCCTTCCAGGGGACAGTTGGGATTTATGCAACTGGGTTTCTGGTCCCACTGATCCGGCTCAGAAGATGAGATAGTTCACAGGTTTTTGATATATGATCTAAATGGGTCCGGATCTGCGGGAAGAACATTTGCATTTGGGATCTAGTGACACTGAAATGATATTTATGAAGGAATAGAATGGATTCAACCCCCCCCCCCCCCCCCCCCCCCCCCCCCCCCCACACACACACACACACACACACACACACTTGCAGGCCAAATGCCATGACATTTAAACTCATGTGTGTGGAGCGTGTCCATAGTTTATGATCTGAATGACCTCATGAAGACCTCATGTCAGAAGGTTTTCCTGTTTTGGGAGATGATTCCGGGCTGCACTGTAAACATTCCAGAAGGAGCCGAAGGTGTTGTCTGTCGCGGTTTGGACTGGAAAACAGCGGGAAGAGCGTGTTCGACCCTGGACCGACAAATGAAGCAAAACATGCACAACAGTTGAGCTTTTATTGAGGAGCTCCATCCAAACATGGCTAGAGGGTTCCTACTGGACAGACACAGGAGCAGTGGTGGAAGAGGTGATGAGGGAATGAGGAGAGGAAGCAGGAGAAGGTGGAGCTGAGGAAGCTTCACGCCACTGACCAGTGGCCCCCTGTGCAGGGATTACACACCTCCTCAGGTCACTGCTCACAACCCGACTGATGGAAGACCAATATCGGGGGGGGGGGCTATTGACGTTACAGGGAGAAGGTGCTTCAGGGAGCCTGAAGACCCCAGCGGAGAGGAGCAAGAATACAGCAACTATAATGAAAGAGCCCAGAGGCCCAGCTCGTGTTCCTCCCCAAGTGTTCCCACCTCCAGGCTGGGACAGAGAGGGGTCTTCACAGGCCGGGGGGGATCCTCAGCCTTGCTCAGAACACTTCAGAAGAAAGTTCAATGGGGCTCATCAGCACGTTGATGTTTAAGCTCTGAACCCGGAGAAATCTCTAAAATATCATTGGACACAAGAACAAAAACAAAACAGCGGCTGATTGCCTGGAAACGAGGAGAAATTTAATATTGATTGAAATTTCTCGCTCTTAGTAATTATTATTGCAATTTCACAGCCAAACATCGAAACCATTTCTCACCAAATCAATATTTTCAGAGGCGGGAGCTTAATTGATAACCACAGGCGGTCGTAAAGAGGATTTTTAATCATCAAAATCGAGATCCAAACTGAAAAAAGGGAGAGCGGACCTGAAAAATACACCTGAAAAATACACAAAAGGATTCCATTTTGTTTTAACATTTTAATAAATCATAATGTGCTAATTGGCCATTTCTGCTCAGGAGAATAACTACAGGCATCGTAGTTGTAGTTGATGTAGGCGGTGCATGTGTGTGTGCGTGGGAGTGTGTGTGTGTGTGTATGTCTACCCTCCTCGGCCTCTGTGGGGCTGCCATCGAAAACTGGATGAACTAAAAAAAAAAGAAGTGAACCCAGATTGTTGCCTGGATACAAAAAGCATCATTAGGGCCAATTATGAAGCACTTCAGGCAACAATGAGCCTTCAAATGGTGGGGGTCATCATGGTATCATCAACAGAGAGGAGGAGTGACGATGCCAAGGAGGGAGGAAGACGGAGGGACGTTTGGTATATTCCTGCATTCAGAGGTGATTCTGCTGAAAACTGCAGCATCCATCCTGAAGGTGGGGGGGGGGGGTCAGGAAGGGAGTCGGGGGGGAAAGAGAGCAAAGAACAGAAAGAAATAAAGAGCAGCTGAAGTCATCATTCCTCATCACGCCGTCCATCTCCCTGCAGTCGCAGAGGCCTGCAAATGAAAGAGCCTCCCTCTTTCATTCTTTTTATCCAAGACTTTTGAGCCGGGGGGACGTCGGAGGAAGACAAAAGCAGGCGGAGACTGAAAGAATGAAAGCCAAGCGGAAACAGAGCTTCAAAAGCCTGAAGATTAGGAGCTTTTGTTGCAGTCTGTTTCAAACTGTTGCAGCATCTTCGAACTTTAGGAGCTGCTGAGGCAGCAACTAATAATGAGAATATTCAGCTGTGGTACTTTTACTCAGTTACAGCAGCAGCAGCAGCAGCAGCACAGCAGCACAGCAGCAGTAGCAGCAGCAGCAGCAGCAGCACAGCAGCAGCAGTAGTAGCAGCAGCAGCAGCAGCAGCAGCAGCAGAGCAGCAGAGCAGCAGTAGCAGCAGCAGCAGAGCATTAGCAGCAGCAGCAGCAGCAGCAGAGCATTAGCAGCAGTAGCAGCAGCAGCAGCAGTAGCAGCAGTAGTAGCAGCAGCAGCAGTAGCAGCAGCAGCACAGCAGCAGCAGCAGTAGTAGCAGCAGTAGCAGCAGCAGCAGCAGTAGCAGCAGCAGCAGCAGCAGCAGCAGTAGCAGCAGCAGCAGCAGCAGCAGCAGCAGCAGCAGCAAGCAGCAGTAGCAGCAGTAGCAGCAGCAGCAAGGTAGCAGCAGCAGTAGCAGCCGCAGCAGGCAGCAGCACGCAGCAGCAGCAGTAGAGCAGCCGCCGCAGGCAGCAGTAGCAGCAGTAGCGCAGGCAGCTAGTTAGCAGCAGCCAGCAGCAGTAAGCAGCAGCAGTAGCAGCAGCTGCAGCAGCAGTAGCAGCAGCAGCAAGCAGCAGCAGTAGCAGCAGCAGCAGCAGCAGCAGCAGCAGTAGCAGCAGCAGCAGCAGTAGCAGCAGCAGCAGCAGCAGCAGTAGCAGCAGCAGCAGCAGCAGCAGCAGCAGCAGCAGTAGCAGCAGTAGTAGCAGCAGTAGCAGTAGCAGCAGTAGCACTCCGGCTTGTCTCCCCCCGAACATTGGAACATTGGGCCAGATTCACCAATATGTTCTTAAGAATCTTCTTAGATTCTTCCTTAAGTTGTTCTTAAGAAGTTTCTTAAGAAAACCTTACGTCGGATTCACCAACGCGTTCGTAAGCCCCAGAATTGTTCGCAGCTGTGTTCTTAGATTGATGAATGCCATCTGTTCTTAAATTGAAAGCGCGTGCCAGGTGAGTCTAATTAACATATGATTAGCATAGGTCACCGCCCATCAATGCCCATAAAAGGAACTGCAGCAGGACCCTGTAGACAGAGCAAAAAGCAGCCAAATGCCCAAAGCGAAATGCCCAAAGCTTGCCTCTCCACGGCTGATTTCTGACGCCGTGTTGAACAATCAAGAAAGGATGGCTAACACGCTTGATAAAATTCCCTCAACCCTGATGACTAGAGCCAACACGCTTAAAGAAATCAACGAGAATGTAAAAAAAATAAGAATGTAAAAAGAATAAAAACGTGTAAAAGCTGTGCTCTGAAACCGGTCTCTCTTTTTTTTTCTTTTTGAAGTGAATTAAGACTGTTAGACTAAAATTGTGACAATAATGCATTTTATTCACAAACGGGCAATTAATCGCGCTCGAGGGTGAACCGCGTGCCTGCAGTCTGGCCCCATCATTGCGTCAGGACGCACATCCTCACGGGGTTGTGGCTCTGTGTCCAAACAGATCCAGGGGCCCTTTAACATGCCGATGGTGCGTTCAATGACTGCGCGCATGCATCTGATTGAATAAAATTTCCTGTGGAGGCTGAGGGTTGGTCAGTGGTGTCAACAACCAGGGCATACCCTCGATCCCCTAATAAAATAAATCAAGATAAAATCAAATAAAAAGACAGTTTTGGCATGGTTTCCAATTTGGTTGATTAAAGTTAAGTCATTGGCACATTTATGTCATTTTAAAATTCTCCGTGAATCACCAAAAATAGGAAATAAATAAATATGACATAATTATCATTGTAATATTGAATTTTATTGAACTGCACAAGAGAAGAAAACACAATCATGCCGGCACTGAAATGTGCGTAAGAGTACTCCTGAGTGTTCGTAGGATTTGTTCTTACCTACGAATAAATCCAGGATAAGAAGAAATTGGTGAATGCCACAATTCACCTTTTGTGAATCTGGCCCAATCTTCGTAAAATGTTCGTAAGTGGGACTTAAGAACAAATTTGTTCGTAAGAACGTTTTGTGAATCTGGCCCAATCTTCGTAAAATGTTCGTAAGTGGGACCTAAGAACAAATTTGTTCGTAAGAACGTTTCGTGAATCTGGCCCATTGTTAGCATTGACTGGGCCAGGTGTCTCTGTGAGCGTGATTATGAGGAGTCTAATTACATCAGATAAGGGTTCCTTCATTTTGGAGAGCCTGCAGCTCAGGTGGTGATCGGAGGCACAAGCACTGTCCCTGCTGTCACTCTTCATTCCAGAGCTGTATTTTAGATGGTGAGGAGTAAAGTGTGAGGAGTCGCTCAGACCAGACGGGTGTGAGACCCTAACCCTTTGAAGAAACCGTCCCCAGGGTGGAGCCTCATCGAGCCAAGCAGCAGTTAACAGACGGTTAAGCAAAGGTCAAATATGGTTTTAGCTTCTCACCCTTTTCTCTCTGTCCTCAGCATCAGCCAGGATGTCGGGGACGGACCTCCCCTTACTGGATCTGAATGACACTGGAATCTCTCCAGGGGATGACGGCTCCTTCCTCAGATTCTCCCCGACCTCTTCCTCCACGTTGGCCGCCGCCTCGCTGCCGGGGCGCCTGGCCGACGTTTACGTGTACGTGTGGCTTTTCCTCGGGCTGCTGGTGTTCCTGCTGACGCTGCTCATCATCTCCCTGCACAGGCTGAAGAACATCATCTCCTCCTCCGCCGTCCCTGACTGCAGCAGCGAGGCAGGCGGCTCTTTCACCAACATGGAGATCTGCAGCATCTCCTCTCAGCGCTCTGCCATCTCCTCCCTGTCCACCTGAGGGCGCGCCCGCACGCACAGGCAAACTGCACTGTCATACACGGACCGCGTCATGGCTCCATGCTTGTTTGTCCAAATCCTTGTGGTCCAGTGAGCCTGATTCAGTTAGCAAAGGAGGGTTAAAGCTGCCAGTGTGGTGAGCAGGAATAATCCCATCCGAAGGGCTTATTTCAACAGTTCCAACACCACAAACCTCCCAGTGCACAGCGTGACCGGAACAGACATTTATTAAAATATCTTGAGGTTTGTCCAGAAGTGTATCAATGTGCTTGAATTGCTCAGAAAAGCTGTAGAATTCTTTGACAGACCGCTGGCGTGTTTATAAAATGTCCGACAAAGTCAAAAGCGACACAGCAAACGAGATCAAATGCCGCTACTCGAACAGCTTAAAGGATTACCAACTCTCATCCGACTGCCCGCGTGTCCTCTGATCACCGTTTCCATAGCAACCGAAGGGCAGCCGCCGTGTGAAGCCTGTTCCAGGATCAATGTTGGGCTTTAGAGCCAACTTTGACAATTAAAATGATTGAAAAGAAGCGGAAGCGTAAAGGAAGTGAAAACAAAAACAAGCAAGATTTTCCCACCCAAAAAAAATCCAAAAAACGGACGGTATGAAACTGATTCCTTGTCCTTTTCCCGTCTGAATTATTCAGCAAGATCAGATTAAAGGTCGTTCGGCCTCGGCTCGTCTGTGTGGGGGTGAGACAAAGGTGCATCCAGGTGATCTCCACCCTTTGGAAATGCCTGGAAAGGAACGAGCCCCTGGCGACAAAAGAGTCAAGTCATAGTCATCAAATTCTTTGCATAATTTATTTTCTTATCATGATTTTGTTTTCAACTCACACGTCATCATTTACATCTTTGCAATAAAACATGAATACAATAGTTTTTAGGGTTTCATAGATCCAAAAATATGTAACTTTTTTGGATACGCAAGTTGAACCTGTGGATAATGTGCATGTGCGCTTTGATCAGATGGCTTCACACACACGCACACACACACACGCACAGAGCAGCTCACGCTTCCTCCTCCTGCACCTCTAACAGCTACAGAATCATGATATTGCTTACAACTGGGAGGTTGTAAAACCTAAGAATCACACATGAGCTCAACATTGTTGTTGGTTATTTTTAGTCCGTTTTTCTTTTCTTTTTCTTTTTTTTTTTTTTAAATACAAACATCAATGCACAAATAATCCCGTTGGGAAAAATGGACCTAAAGAAAATGGCAGCTGACCAGAAAGAACCAAGCTAATAAATAATGATATGTGATTGGTGCAAAGTGCAAATACAAAACAAACTTTTACACCGAGTTGATTCTTTTTTTTTCCTTTTAAATAATCAAGAAATGTGAGTAGGTGAAAGTTTCCTTGCGCGTTAGTCTTCAGTCAGCTGATGGCGTCTCCCACCCACCTGAATCAAGACTATATGTACATATTTGACAGAACAATCACCAAATATACAAAGGAAATCCTGTCAGTCTTGTAGGGTTTTCACGGGTGGCGGCACTGGCTAGATCTCTGTCACCATCATCTCCGGCAAAATGATCACCATCCTCGACAGCCTTCTTATCACCATCAGTCACGTCCACGTTAGAATAATTATTACACAATATTTTACATACAGCAACTCATTAATAAATAAAAGGTGAAAGCGCAGTCTGTGTCGTGAAAGAACGCATCTGATGGAGGCAGAGTTTTATTTACAGCATTAACGCTGCGGCAGCGAGGAGAAACCAATATGTATACCATATAAAATCAAAGGAAACCTGGGAACATTAAAGGAAATGAGAAGAGCAGGGTTTTCTTTTCGTTCAAGGTGAATTTAAGATCAAGCCAATAGCACCGGTGTTTGAACAGCGGGGGGGGGGGCTGGCTCACTCCTGACCACTTCCACTCAGTCTTTCCTGTACAATCCACCTAAAACGATTCCCACACTAAACTCGCCTTAAAGAAGAATCACAGACTGTGATTGAGAAGAAAACTATGAGGGGAAAAGTAAAGTCTTTGTTTGTGAAGCTTTAAGCCAGTCCTGGGAGTCTGAAGGATGCGCTCTTTACGTTTTATTAGCAGGTATTGGTGTGAATCTTCTCTATCAGAGTATATGTGTAACCCGCGTGTGTGTACATACACGCATGCCCGGGGGGAGTATAGTTCACCAGCACCGCCATACGTAAACTTAACGGGGAATATAGTCGAAGTTCCGATTCTTTTCTTAGCTCCTCTCGCTGGCGGTATCTTCCCCTGCATCGCACTTGCTCTCCTCTTCCTGTCCTGCTCCTCCCGTCTCTCGCTGTCCACCTCAATACCTGTTCTGGTGCTCGTAGTGCCAGCGGTTGAAGTCTATGTTGAACGCCACGATGCTGCCGGACGCCATGCCAGTGATCAGAGTCCTGAGGGCAGGACGGAAGAGCAAAATGGAAGAACAATAGGTCAAGAAAGAAATGCTGGACACACACAGAAGATTCTATAAATGCACACACAAATCTAGTCAATTGTTAACATGTCGGATGCATTCCTCCTGATGACCACCAGGGGGCGCTGAAAACGCCCTATAATCAAGTAAAAACATTTCCAATATTATATTGTGTAAAACTATAACTTGATTAAAAAAAATATGCAGGAGTAAAAGTTTTGCACAGGTGTCCAAACATTGTTAAATAAAGCCGGAGTCTGGCACGTTACCTCTGGTCATGTGAGAGGTCCATGGCCCGGATGCCTGCGTCACAGCCTGGATAGATGTAAAGCTGTTTGAAGTCGCAGGCCTGCCACACTTCCACAACCCCGTTGTCACCTCCTGTGACCAGGTTCTGTCCATCACTACTCAAAAGGACGGCCTGGAGACAGAAAACCATGGCGATGGAGCTTCAGTCAGCACCCGAGCGTGCGGGAAGGTGAAGCGGCAGAGATAGTCGGAAGGAGCAGCTCTCCAGCCTCACCCTTGTGGAGTCGTTGACCTCCATCTGTGCCAGAAGTTTTCCGTTGATGCTGAAGTTGCAAAAGCGTCCTCTCTCGTAGTAAATGATGCAGTGGCCCTCGCTGGACACGGAGATGAGCCGGGGACGCAGACAAAGCTCCGGCCCCTCCAGGGCCCGGAGCAAATCCCCGGTGATGGTGTGAACCAGGCACGGGCCCTCTGCAGACAACGAGAGGGTGATGCCGTCGAGCGCACTTTGATACACTTGCATGCAGAATGGTCCTCATCTCACCTTTGGCGCCACTGATCACCAACCCCAACTCGGCACACACAGACACACACACCACCTCGTGGTCATGTCCAGTCAGGACCGCTCTGGGAGCAGGATAGTCACCTGCAGGCCACAACCAAGGTTACAACAACCCACACAGGAGGAGCAGCTCTTCACACATCAACCACTCACTGTTGTTGGGGTTGTCTCCAATGATGTGGTGTCTTCCACTCCAGTACCACAGAAGAAGAGTTGCATCCCTAGAGCCAGAGACGATGTAGCAGTCTCCTCCGATATAGGACTCTGACCTGGCCAGGCAGGTCACCACATCCCAGTGGCCAAACACGATCTGGGTGAGCTTTCCTGTGGAGAAGATGGACATTACACCAAAACTTAACATCCAATGAAACACTTCCCTTCCAGTTGTGACGCTAATGCAAACCCACCAGTTTCCGTGGAATAAACACGGAAACTCTTGTCCCAGAAGCCGCACGCCAGGATGTAGCGGTTGTCAGCGGTAACCACGAAACAGTGTGTGTTGATTTGGATGCTCTGATCCACCAGGTCAGTGATCTGACGCTTGTTCACGCCAGAGTTGTTGGCTACAAGTGAGCACAGACATGCTAGTAGGCAGGTAGAGGACCCATTTAATGAATTTGACCCTTGACCCAGACATGGTGGTTTTACCGACTGGTGCAGAGGTGTGTGCTCACCTATGAGAGGGTCCATCTCAATGGGCAGATGATGAGCCTGCTCCAGGGAGTAGCCGGGAGCTCCTCGGAGGCCTGGCAAGATCAAAGGATTGATAACACAAACGCGCCATCCTCCCTCCATCCACCCATCCTCCCTCCATCCATCCACCCATCCTCCCTCCATCCACCCATCCTCCCTCCATCCACCCATCCTCCCTCCATCCATCCACCCATCCTCCCTCCATCCACCCATCCTCCCTCCATCCATCCATCATCCCTCCATCCACCCATCCTCCCTCCATCCACCCATCCTCCCTCCATCCATCCATCATCCCTCCATCCACCCATCCTCCCTCCATCCATCCATCCACCATCCACCCATCATCCATCCATCATCCCTCCATCCACCCATCATCCCTCCATCCACCCATCCTCCCTCCATCCATCCACCCATCCTCCCTCCATCCACCCATCCTCCCTCCATCCATCCACCCATCCTCCCTCCATCCACCCATCCTCCCTCCATCCATCCACCCATCATCCCTCCATCCACCCATCCTCCCTCCATCCATCCACCCATCATCCCTCCATCCACCCATCCTCCCTCCATCCACCCATCGTCCCTCCATCCACCCATCCTCCCTCCATCCACCCATCCTCCCTCCATCCATCCATCATCCCTCCATCCATCCATCCACCATCCACCCATCATCCATCCATCATCCCTCCATCCATCCATCATCCCTCCATCCATCCATCATCCCTCCATCCATTCATCCACCATCCACCCATCATCCATCCATCATCCCTCCATCCATCCATCATCCCTCCATCCATCCATCATCCCTCCATCCACCATCGTCCCTCCATCCACCCTCCATCCATCCACCCATCCTCCCTCCATCCACCCATCATCCCTCCATCCATCCATCCATCCACCCATCCTCCCTCCATCCATCCATCATCCCTCCATCCACCCATCGTCCCTCCATCCATCCATCCTCCACCCCTCCATCCGTTTTGTCCTCCTAATATCAGTGGACATCCATCACAACACGCTCACCGACTGTGTTGTGCCAGCGGTTGACAGCAAATAAGCGGCTGCATGTGACGGTGACGGCGGCCGGTATGCTGAGGTGGGGCAACGTGTTGGCGGCCACGTGAGTGACGGGCGAGTTGGAGGGGAACTTGAGCACCATGATGACGTCCTGCTGCATCTGATCCTTAAACATCAGTGGGCTCTGGGGAAGGAAACACTGGTGAGACAGACAGAGAAATGTAGAGGGACGGAGAGGGGAGGAAGAAGGGGGGTATGGAGACGGGGGCGACAGGGAAGGGAGAAGGTGCATTAGTGGGAGAGCAGGTACACACACTGAGGGCAGCACTGGGTCGAGGAGAGGAGCTGAACGGGTTTGAGCTGGAATGGAGGACTCTGAGGTGGACACACTGAGGTCTCTGCTGCTGAGCGTAGACGGGGGGAGGCTGAGCCGTTAGGGTTAGGGTTAGGGTCAATAGCAGCCTTGGAACGCAGAGAACGGATGTGTTCTGATTTGATATGAATATCCCAGAATTCATTCTCCTTCCAAACGCTGATTATTTTGTGATTTATCTCCTAGTTTTTAGCTTAATTGAGCCTTTTTTGCAGTATCAGAAAGAACACCATCAAATGTCCCTAACCTAAAAATGTTAATGAAATTACTCACGCAAACAAATGGTAAAAATGGAAAATTAAGACTGTTAATTAGGAAAGAGAGGCAAATAGCTAAAGTGAATATAAAACGTGGCAAATGCTTAAATCTGTCATAAAAAGCTTAATCTGCACACAATCAGGAAACAAATTTAAAAATGATGCTGTAATTTTAAGCCTTAATCACCTCCATCCATGTAAAAATGGGAGTAAATATCAATATCAAGAATGTAAAACAAAACCCCAAACTGGAATCACAGTTTTCACGCTTGTTCCCAGACGCGTGCAAGCAGCCTGTGAGAACACTCACCAGGTGCATGGCGGAGGAGCGAGGGGGGTGTGGCTCGATCAGCAGCTGAGAGGGGACTTGACCACACGCCTGAATCTGGCTTTCAATCAGCTGCAGTCAGAGAGAGGAAGAATAAAAGAGACGCTCGGCTGACGGTGGCGGGACAGAGCAGCGCACACACACACCTCACGCTGCGCCGCCTCAACGTTGTCCAGGTTGACCGCCCCCTCGTAGGACAGAAAGGTGAAGACGTTGAGCGCCCTAACGGCCTCCGGCCCCCTCTGCTTGTAGCCGAATATCAGATCGATCCACTGGTGAAGCTGGCAGGACACAAACTCGCTCTCCAGTGCCTGAGTGAAGAAGAGCAGTCAGAGAGACGTTCCACGCGTTCGTGTGTGTCTGAGCAACGGCGTCCTGCATCCTTCACCATCCGATTAATGCGGACAAAGTCTTCGGGTTTCTTGGCCCAGACAGGAAGCTCCACATCACACACAGAGACGCCGTCGTCGCGCACACCAAGCTCGTACTCGTTGCTGTTCACGAACATCTCGGGCAAGTAGTAGAACTCAGGGATCAGCTCCTGGTGGCAGGAAACAAGTGATGTGTGATTATATCATTCAGCCGGGACCTGAAAACACTGGCCAGGGTGCTCGGACTCACCTTGACATCGGCCGTGTCTCGCTGGCAGTTCCTCCACGAGCGGCCGATGCCCGAGAAGGCTCTTTCTGGATTGTCAAACTTGTTGTCATTGGCGTTGAGAAAAAATGTGGAGAAGGGCTCCTGGAGGGACGAGAAATAGTTTTTAGGGAAAAGTGCAGCAGCAAGCTTAAAGTCTGGAGACTTGCAAAACAGCATCTTACTATTCTGAGCATCCACATCAGCGTGGAATGAGCAGTGGAATAAAGGGTGGTGTAGTGGTGAGAAGGGGCGCTGTCGTCCTCCCACGTCTCATAACGCTCCGCGTAAAACGCTGCACGCTTGGGGTTCAGCGCCCCGATCGGCTAAAAGGAAGCGTCAGATACAGACTCTTTCTGGGATGGTGTCACTTCACACAGAATCATATTTAACTGTGCGTCTCACCTTGGAAAGGTCTCTGAAATTTCCAGGTAGAGTGAGATCGAGCTCCTCCGAGTCATAGTTGGTCAGAACCCAGGGAAAGATGGGGTACTGGCTGAGATCATTGTAGGTCCTCCCTGTGGACGGGTGAGGTAGCAGCAGATTAGCCTGTGGGTGGATCTGTCCTGCTATTGTACAGCTTCTGTATGATGTCAGCTACAATATTCTGCTGAGTAAACGTGCTCCTTTCAGAACGAGCGCGACTGCACCTGCGATAGTGTTGAGGAACATGAGGTACTCAAAGTTGGAGATCTCTCTCCTCTGCCAGCGCTGAGTCATGTTGGAGGACTTGAAGAGCTGACGAGGGGTGGCCAGAGAAATCCGCCTGGCGCGCACGCACGCACACGCACGCACACACACACAACACACGCACACACACACACAACGCAAGCACACACACACACAACGCACACACACACGCACGCACGTGCACACGCACGCACACAAACACACACAACGCAAGCACGCACGCACACACACACGCACACACACACAACGCACGCACGCACACACACACACACACACTCACGTTTTAAACGCTGTTTTTCTGAAAACCAGTGAGGAGCAGCAGACTGAGCTCACCTGGCCTGCGGCAGCCCGTAGCTCGTTCCGACACCCACCCGTGGGAGGCTGTAGACCACTCGTTTGACGGTGGCCTGGTCAGGGAAGTTAAACATCACTGATGCTGAAGGAAACGGAGAGAGGAGAGATGCTCTTGAGTGCTGAGTTTAGACCCAAACGATGCAAACGAATGAGCTGCAGACAAATGCAGACAGTCGTGTCACCTAACCCTAACCCTAACCCTAACCCTCTGTTTAAGGTTACCCTAAACATCCACCAGTTTTAAGCGCTTTCACAGCTCAGCAAACTTACTTCTGTTGGCCATAAAGACCTCCAGGCCTGTATTTTGGAGCAAGTAGCGCCTGGAGAACACAGCTCGGATTTCACTGAACATCCATTTGCCGTGGAGGCCCTCAGTATAAGCCAGCACCTGTTTGAATCAATCAACAAGTGAATGCCAATCAGATCAACAAGCAAGAAGTGATGGAAATACGCATAACCGAGCTTGTGAGCACTAACAATACCATGTTCTTACTTTAGCATCAGTATTCTTGAACACAGAATCCTCCTCGTCCACTTCAAAGTAGATCTCAGTAGTAGTGATGGAAAGAGTCCCCCGAGCCACCACCACCGGAGCCACCAGCTGAGCTGGAGTACTCAGAACCACGGGGCCTCGGGGAGGAGGGCACATAATTAGGATCAGGTATCACTGGCTTTAAGGGTTCAGGGCTGGAGACATCTTAACATTGAACAATCATCACACAGGAGCGATCGAGGTGATCTGGTGAACTATATTAGTGCTGAATCAGTTCACTCTTTTATGTGAAGGTCAGAAGACGCAGGAGTGAAATATGTCTGATTAAACTCATCACTTAGTAGATCATCCGCAGATCTTAGGAGATCTGGAGTCAGATTTAGTTAGTTCATCTGCAAAACGTCACATGTCCCACAAATGCCACACTTGCCTTTGGAGGTAAAAAGTCTTGGACGGAATGGCACTAAAAACAAGAGTCGAAGACGTTTTATTCTCCGCTGAGTCTGTGCATGTGCGAATGCATGTGCGCACGTGTGTGAATGTGTGTGTACACGTGTGTGTGTGTGTGTCGTACCAGCAAGATTATCAATCTCCTTCTCCTGCAACAAGCTGACAGCGTCATCATCCCCCTCCAACATTAGCTCCGCCTCCGGGTTCTGGGTGACCACTGATTGGCTACGGAAACTCTTCTTTGACTTTAGCCCCTCCTCTTCCTCCTCTGTACCTGGACGAGCGTTGCCACATTAATCAGAGAACGACCCTGACTGGATATTGGTGTTGGTGTTGGTGCGCATCACTGACCGTAGTCCTCCAGAGGCTTGAGCGAGACGTCGGCGTGAGTGGATCCAAAAGGGTTTCGTACAAACCTCCGTCTTCTCCTCAAGTCGTCCTCCCAGTAGTCCAGACGCCAGAAGTCGTGTAATTGGCTGGTGTTATAAAAGGATCATTTTGGGATTGTCAGAGCCAAAAAACAGATGGAAAAGGTCATTTTCATGTGTGACTAAACGCTTGTAGAGGAAAAACCTTCGACTTTTTGCCCTTGAAGGAGACAGAGGTTTGACGGCTCATCGATTTTTCAATATCACAAATATCATCTTCATCACTGCAGATTCAGCATAACTGTCGTTACTGCAGGGGACTAAATAACGTCATGCAGCAGACAATTAATCAGCTGTGGCAGAACTAAATCCCGCTATCACATTAAACATGCTGTAAACACATGTTGTAAGATTAAATCTTCATATCAAATCTCATGTCTTTAAATTAAATGACACATCCTCAGATTACATGAAATGTTTTAATGTTAAATCTCATCCTCAATTTAAATCACTGCAGTCAGATTAAAGCACAGGTCTCACATTAGCTAACAGCTGTTTTAAAGTGAAATGACTGATTTAAGATGCTCGTTAGCATGTTAAATGAGGGATTCTGTTGTGCTGGAGTTGAGATACAAAAGATCTTTGATACATAAATGTTTGGTTTAATTTCTTTTGCTCTGACTGTTGGACTTTTAATGGTATAAACAGATAATCCATGACGTTTAAACCTTTGGAAATGAGTACGAATCAGTGGCGATGCCACATCTTGACCAACATACTGACAAACAGCGCCCCCTACCACCCAGAGTCGTGTATAACTGACACAACCTCCACTCACCTCTGTGACATTGTCCCCCAGGCTCCATGCTTGTTGGTCAGGATATTGAGGATCTTTTGTTTCAGCTGGTTGGCAGTCACGTGATCTCGGTGCTTGGCGGCGCTGATGAGGTGGTCGCACATTTTCTCCTCCTCTCTGCGGTCTGCAGCGTACTGGGCACAGTTGGACTGGAGGAGGGTGGCCCGGAGTAAAAACCAGGCGGACTGGAACCTAATTGACTAATTTCTGGAGAATTACCTCAAATTCAGCGTGTTTGTGGACATCTTCTGCTCTCTGTCTGTTCAAGATGAATTCTGCCTCATTGGCAACTCGCACAATGTGATCTTTCATGGCGTGGCACAGAAGTCTGGCGGGGGGGGGGGGGGGAACGGGATAACAGTGGATAAATTACGACCAATCCTGTGACGCATGTCACGAGTACAAAGGTGGCAACAGAAGCCCCGTCTGACATCGTTCTAAATAAACCGTTGCTAAAACAGCTGAAATGAACAGAAACAGAATTGCACTTTAATGATCCGACTTCTTTTCAAAAGCACACATAGCGCCACGTACTTATCTCACCAAGGCTCCCATTAGTGCTCCATCATAGCCATTAATTATTCAGCAACGTTAACGTTCAAATTGCAGAGGATTGTAGTGAAAATCAGCGCGTGCGATGGATTACCTTCCCTCATTGATGAGCTCAATGAAAGCGAGTCCGGCGTTCTTCTGAATGGAGTTTTGCCACTCCTATAAGCATAAAACACACGCAGATTGTTTGGCATGGATTATAAATACCGGTTATTTTCTCAAGATGGAGCCTGCTGTGGAAAAACTCTCCTATCAGAAGGCAGGTTGTGAAATGTCCTATTTTTGAGTAGCACCAAGGTAAAAAGGTTCACTATGGAATGAGAAATAAAGAGGTATTATATGCTGAGCCGTTGAACCAACCAAACATACGCTTTAAAAGTGTGAAGGTGCACTGGTTAAACCAGTCTGTACAGCCTCTAATGAGAATGGATCTCTCAGAATCAGGTTTTTATTTGTTTGTGCATATAAGAGTGGAGACTTGTGAGCAGGACAGGAGTGCTGCTGAGAGCCTGAAACCTCAGAGCTCCATTAGCTCTGGAGGGCACGAGGGAGCGTCTCCCGTTACAACCACCCCCCTCAACACACACACACACACACACACACACACACACACACACACACACACACACTTCCAGGGGATCAATATCTGGGCGAGGGTTTGCACTTCCGGGCCTCTAATGGCAGATCGCGTTGGAGCCGGGGGGGTAATTCTATACATGCTGACGAGCAGCCGGCCAGAAGTGAGATGGAGGGAGTGGTGAGCACAAAGGGCAGCTAGCAGGGCGGTAGAAGAGGGAGCCAGAACAAGCAGAAGTTCTGGATGGAATGGCTGAAGATGACAGGGCCCGTTAACCGCTTAAAGGAAGTCTTTGTAGAGGTAAGTTCCACTTTTTGCTCATCGTCCTTTAGGGCTTTATTGAGGAAAACAGACTGGAGGATTGGGTTTAGCTGTAAGCAAATGACTTTTAGCACGATCTTAATCTGTTTATCTGTCATTTTTGTCACATTTTAAAAAACTATTTCTGCTGTTTTAGTGTAGTGAAGACAGACTTGGTCGCAATCTCAGGAAGCGGATCCGAGTCTTGACGGATCCCCGAGTAACTGCAAATGTTATGTGTTTGGGTGTGAGACCGGGGACAGCTTTTAACAACTAGCACTGCCACCACTGACTGAGGACACAAACAGAGGGACAGATTACAGACCTGAGAACACAGCAGCATTACGAGTTCCACCACTGAGGTGCTAGACTTCATGCACACCAGACCTGCAAAACAGACACATACAACACAGTCAGGCTCTCTGGCTTCCTTGCACACACTCACACATGGCTGCAAAGTACCGAAATACCATCAAATAAAGGCTGCTGTACTGTCAGCGCTCCCTGCTATGCCGCCATTAGATTCGGGTTTATAAAAAGCATGCCACAGAGAAGACAAGAACAAACAGCAGAGAGAAAAAGGGAGAGAAGAGAAGGGAGGGCACCAGAGAGGAAGAGAGATCAACACTAAGACAGTGGAGGACAAAAACAGGACATCAGGAAGCAGGTGGGCAGAGGGAGAAATGCGTTGCTCCTTTTCATGTTATCTACAATACAAAAGATCAGATTCAGTACCGATCTAGCTCGGAATCCTGTGGAATCCTGACTTCATACCTGCTCGGTGAATGAGTGAAACAGCCAGCTAAAAAAGACGCACACACATCCAAACACACCGCAGCACATTCGCTCAGGCTTTCGCTCAGGCACTCCAAGACGCCGGCGTAGGGACAGTGAATGGAGGGACTCCACAGAGAGACGCCAGTTAGAGAAAAAGGAGCCGTGTACAGCACCTGTACCTTCAATGAGCAGCTCCTGCCCATGACTACCCAGCAGCGTCCTGGACAGAAACGGGGCAAAGTCTACAAAAATCTCCCTCAGCAATGGCGCCACCTTCTCCAGAGCGCGCTCCAGCTTGGTGGTGATGCTGTAGGGGGATAAAAATAGTGGCAGAAATAGTGAAAGACTGGGAGAGAAGATGAAATCTACACCATAAATGTATGAGAAAATGTGCGTGAAAAAGGAAGCAAGGAAATTATGCAGGAACAAAACAGATATATAGCTGACAGAAAGGAAGGTTCAGCACAAATTAAGCTGTGAGGGGTTAAAGAAAAAGGGAAATGTCATTAATGGGCAAAATCTGTATCGACTGTATTTATGGTTTATGGCAGTTAGTATTGTTAATAAAAGCTTAATGGGTCTAAGGCCACTTAAATGGAAAAAGTTGGAGAAGCAAAAAGCTAAAACTTCAGTTCTAATGTACTATGCCTCTATACATACATATATATATGTGTGTGTATATATATGTATTAAATAATCAGGCTAATGGGTGCAGTATGCTAACAGATAGTGCAGCCGAGCATGCGCACGTTCTGGACGAGTGCCACTCATTTTTTTAAACCTGCTCAGTTCTGAGTCCAAAAACCAGCAGCCTGATCATGACTGTTGAGTTAGTGGGAGAAGGTGGTAATAGCTTGGTAATAGCTTGGTAATAGCTGGGTGTAGCAGGAGGGTGTGCAGTGGAGGTGGGTCGGGGGGGGACAGGACGAGTATCTCCTTGCCTAAAACACTGTCCTGCATCTCGGGGAGCTGCCTGGAAGCCTGTGAGAGAGCTAAAAGACTTGAACTCAGGGGGCGTCTGACCGCTGCGCAGCGCACACTGCGCCACCTCACAATAGGCACTGCAACACAAACCACACGCACACACACACACACACACACGTACACAGGTTAAGGAACACGTTCAGGCGCACACACAGACTTCCACTCGTATTAAACTGTCTGACGTGTGTAAGAGAGATTAAAGCGACTGAAATAGCACAAAATGACTACGATGATAAAAGTGGGCTGAATATTATTTTAACAAAGATGTAAAAGGACACATAAATATTTGTTTCCAATAATTGTATCAACAGTAATTTAAGTATTTTGGCTGCAGAATGTATGGGCTTGTGAGTATGACATATAGAGTTCAGAGTATGAATGGAAATTACTGCAGATCTTCGTTAGAGCCAAACGAGCCTGGTTTCATTAGCTGATGTCAGCACCATCAGCACCGGTCGAGTCTCTTCACGGCCCATGATGTTCAGGATGTAGTTACATTTGCTGCTTTACAAACATTAAAAATGAACACGGGAACCTTCCGTTTGATTTTGGCAGGTTGCTTGTTTGTCAGATTATTAGTGGATTTTTTAAATGAGTGTTTAAAGCAACAACAACTGATGCCACGTATTATTGACACAGCATGAAGCTGCGTCTTACGGTCTATTCAGCAGGTAAAACAGATTTAATCATAATTTGTCAATGAAGAGGGTGGGAGGTGTGTTTGGGATGAAATGTCAGTCATGGAAGTGGGAAACCCAGAAAAACTCAGAAAAACACACAACAGAAAACAAAAGCCAGAAGGAGGACAAGAAAAAGGGCGCGTGTGTGAGGTGGCGATGAGCGCTGAGGTGTGGCGAGCGCTGACCTCATGTTCTCCATTGTGTCCTCCGGCATTGGTGCCACCGTCTGCACCGCTGGCAGATTCTTACTAGTTGCCCCGTTGACAAAAGAGGAGGAGGAGGAGGAGGAAGATGAGGCAGAATCTGTGGCACCTGGGCAGGAGGAAGAGTAATGAATCAAAAAAGAAAGGCAGTAACATGGATCACGCGTGATGACTGTGGGCGATAACGTCCAATCAGGCGCTCCCAAACTCAATTTGGATGATGTTTCAGCAGACGTGCTGCTGCTCGTCTCCTGCTAACGGCACCAGTTTGTGAGGATCGCTTTGCAATCAATAAGCAGAAACCATGTGATACAAGTCAGGATGCTAATTGGATCAGCTGATTGTGATGCTGCCCTGAAGCTGCTCTGATCCGATCGGACCATCTCAGCTGATTCCATTGCTGCTACCCAGCAAATATCTTGATATTTTAAATGTGAGCTGCATAAAAGATGCATAAGAGAAGTGGCCACTCACTTAAAGGCGAAAGATTTGGCTTTATTTAACAGGCAAGAACCAGAAACTGTCCTGATCCTGCTGGAGTGATGACCAAACTACGGTGGCTGCAGAGGGACAAACTGGATATTTCCACAACTGCATCATCCAACGAGTTCTGGACTATTTTAGTGACGTGGCCCAATGAGTTAATTAGAATTGGCACGAAGGTTGTAGTTAGAGGCTTTCATTTGAAAATCGTTGACCTAAACCAGCGCTTCTCAAATAGTGGGGCGGTGCGATGCCAGGGGGGGCGCGTGTGACCCCGGAGAACATGTTTTTTTGTTTTTTTTGCCGTACTAGAATAAAGTGTAATTGCACATCCCGCGCGCACACACCACAGAGCAAGAGACAGGAAGAGCAGTGAACAAACCACCAAGAGACAGCATGAAAACATACTTAACAGTGATGAAAAGAAAGGCGGAGAGAGACGGAGATAATGAGACAAACGAAAGTCTCCCGAAAGCTCAGACGAGGAAATATGACGAAGCCTTTATAGCGCTTGGCTTCACTGCGACTACGGTGGGAGACGAGGAAAGACCGGTGTGTTTACTGTGTCTAAAAATGTTGGCAGGACAGCATGAAGCCAAATAAATGAAGGCGTCACTTAAAGACATTACACCCCAGGCACGCTGATAACCCTAACCCTGGTTAACCCTAACCCTGGTTAACCCTAACCCTGGTTAACCCTAGCACTAACCCTAACCCTCACTTAAAGACATTACACCCCAGTCACGCTGATAACACTAACCCTGGTTAACCCTAACCCTGGTTAACCCTAACCCTGGTTAACCCTAGCACTAACCCTAACCCTCACTTAAAGACATTACACCCCAGTCACGCTGATAACCCTAACCCTGGTTAACCCTAACCCTGGTTAACACTAACCCTGGTTAACCCTAACCCTGGTTAACCCTAGCACTAACCCTAACCCTCACTTAAAGACATTACACCCCAGTCACGCTGATAACACTAACCCTGGTTAACCCTAACCCTGGTTAACCCTAACCCTGGTTAACACTAACCCTGGTTAACCCTAACCCTGGTTAACCCTAGCACTAACCCTAACCCTCACTTAAAGACATTACACCCCAGTCACGCTGATCAGCCGCTTGAGTTTTTTCGGCAAAAACGTGCCGAATATTGGCAACAATCATCCTGCTTTGGTCTATATTTCTTTCTTTTTTTGTTTTCTTTAATATTAATAAGGATACAATGTTATGCAGAGGTGTACTTATAACAATTTCATAGACAAATGATACTAATTATAGTCACGGCGGGGGGGGGGGGGGGGGGGGGCGCAAAATGTTTTCTTCTTCCTAGGGGGGGCGTAACAGAAAATAATTGAGAAGCACTGACCTAAACTGAGCTTGGTGACGATGCTGCTTCAGTTTGTTCCAGACCAGCTTCATTAAACATCTATTAACTGACGGGAGGTCGCTCACGCTAACGCCTGTTTCACACTAGCTGTCCGCTAACGTACACACCACTCAGATGTGGTGCAAATAAACTTTAATTAAAAGGTTTTACACAGAATTGGTAAGTGAAACTTTACACCACAAAGGCGGAGATGTGAAGAACAAGTGTGCACGTGCGCTCCACCTCTCTGCTCTCACCTGTAGTGTTGATCATGCTCTTGGGTGTCGCTGTCGCAGCAGCAAAAATGTTGGGCGTGCTGCTGGGGGTGGAGGCTCCGCCCGTGGTGGGCGTGCCCACTGTGTTGACTGACAGGCTGCCAGGAGGGGGCTTTTTAACCGGAACCACAACACTCCTGTTACAGGTGAGACACAAGAGTGTAGTCAGGCCACGTCGAAGCACAGGAGTCCTCTTTAAGTGGTCCTCTGGTTGTAACTCATGTGGAATTAGGTGCCAAGAGGGTATTTGTGGGGGTGGGGTATCTTTAATGTCAAATTAATGTCAAATGCATATTATTAAAAATGAGTGTTACAAGTTTCTGTTTTTAGACAAAAGACATTGCAACTATTGCATCTACGAGTGTCTCAGGCGATAGAAACTGTCTTCTATAATAAACACTTTAGGTTAAAAATACATTTTTTCTTTGACATCTCAGGATTCAGAATTCATTTCTAAGATGAATAATGAATCAAGCCATTCTAAATGTATGAGACACACTTGATCTATTGAGGAGACGGCTCGGAGCTGTTCATAATCTATTATGCATCTTTCCTTCTCTCTAACGTGGCCCTCTAGGGCCGCCACGAGGCTCGATCAAGGAGACGGAGGGAGATATAAGCAGGACAGCGCTCAGAGGACAGGCTTTATGTTCCCAAAATGGAAGCCAGGGGGGCAGAAAGAGCCTTGGCTTAGACTTTCTGACATTTTTTCATCCTTGAGAGTTGTTTTTTTGCCTAAAATACAGTATCAAGTGTCAAGAAAATAGCAAGTAAATAAAAGCATCCCTGTGTCTTTAGGCTGGATCTTAAGAGCACAGTTGGAGGTAGAAGCTCCAAACAAGCCAACGGGACGCATTAAGGATGTATTTGCATGTAAAGTTTGTCCCTGGGGAGAATTAATGGCTCATCAATTTTGAACCAACATGCTCTCTTTTACTAAAAACAATGCAAGAAATGTAACGTGCTACATGGAAAAGGGCTGCTGGACTCCTGACTTCCCCTCCTGAAGGTCAAAGTGGCACGAACCTGTCAAAAGAGTGGAACTGCATGGGCAGCATGGGGTGAGTCTTCAGGGCGGGGTCGGGGTGATAGGGCGTCGGCCCCGCCTCCTGGCCCAACTCTCCGCCATCCACCGGAGCTGCCACCAAGCTCTTCAGGATCTCCTGTAATTCAGAAAGCACAAGTGCAGCCTCTGGAAGAGGGTTTGACCGGGAGCGAGCGACTTCACATCACTTCAGTGTTCTTGGGTGTGTTCTGGGGCTCTCGGCTGAGCCTTGACCGTGTATTTTGTTGTGTACATGCATCTGCAGGCTGTGACCACAGTCCCACCTTCACATTGATGCCTTTATTTGTTTGGCTGATGCTGGTGATGGAAGAAGGCGGCGCTTGGCTGGAACTGGGTGTGGCGCCGGGGTTGTGTGGAGAATCCAGAAGGCTCTCCTGTGACCTCGTCACATCAGCCAGGCTGCACAACAGATCTGTCCCTCCGCTCCCCCCTCCTCCCGTCATGTCTCTGTCTCTGTCTCTGTCTGTCTCTCTCCCCACCAGGCCAAGGCCGAGCCCCAGGCCCATCTCGGAGCCATTCAGGGATCCGGCCACGTGGCCCTCCTCACCAATGCCCGAGTCTGTGTGGGGGAGGCCTGCGCGGGGAGAGTCATCCACAGGGGTGGGGGTCTGTTTGTCACGATCAGAGAAGGCTGTTGATGGGTGCTCTGGAGGGAGAAACCAAAGAGTATTTATCATCACATACAGACGATGATGTCATTCAGCTGAGCTCATTGTTGGCTAAAGCTGCTGCCAACAAATAGCCAATAACACATATTTCTACTCCTCAATTATCTCATATAAGTTTCAAAGGGATCTGTTCTATGGCCGGAGGCCTGTAGTTCTACACCAGCACGTCACTGAGTCACGTTCCCCTGATTCCATACAGAATAGAAACGTGAATCACCTGTACTGGTTGGGGAGTTGATCTCGTGGCGGATGCTTCTCCCTGATAGGCTGGTGGACCTGCCAATCTCACGCTGGGGCTCCAAAATGTCCCGATACTTAGATACCATGAGAACTGAGATGAAATAGACGACTGCCAGAGCCAGAAACTGGGCCTGTTTACTGTCATCCTATAGCCAAGCACAGCACTCAGTAAACACATTTGATTCTAGTGTTTCACGTAGCATGAGAAAATAAAACTACACAGACGTACCACATCTCTGAAAACAACAGCTCTCAGCCGATTGATGTCTACGTCTTGCAGAAGTCTGTCTGGATCCTGCTAAAAAGGAAGACACAAGTACTGGAGGGTCTCTTGTAATTCATGTTTCTATATCAAGTGTTTTCTGCAGCATGAACAAGCACGCGCGGGTGTTTTTGTGCACGTGTGTCACCTTGCTGGTGGTGGAGGCGCTGTAGAGGCTGTCCTGGGACTTGCTGCTGGTTAGAGAGGACTTGCAGCTTCGATCTCTCTGCCTCTGCCTGCACTCCAGACAGTTCCTCACCGCCACACAACATACTGAAGAGAAAACAGACGTGGCCAAGAGGGTTCAGGCAGGTAGACAGGTAGGTCGGCGATTTCTTCTGCTCCTACAAACTCCCGTACGTATATCTATCAGAAGCATCACTACGCTGATGTGATCTACATCACTCATCATCACTAATCACAAATCGGACTTCTATCAGGGATAAACTTCAAAGACTGAAGACACCAATTTGGGAAAAAATTACCTGAAGACTGAAAACAAAAGGTACAAACTCAACCACACACCGAGGCGCAGGCACTGCCTCATTAGGCCTCCCGACGACATGTTCTTCTCCGCTTCAATCTCACTGAAGTTGAGAGAGCTGGCAAACACCAAGACGTCCACCATGGCCATGAGACGGGACAGAAAGGTGACAGCGGTCTCTGAAGACATGCCCTGCGTCGCCTCGATGTTCTCCAGCTCAGTCTTGGAAAGGGAGGAAAATCACACAGACACACACCTGCTCGTTAGTCGTGGAAAATGGCTGAATGGAGACTATTATCTCCATTATTATATGAGTGCTTTTACTGTGAAACCCTGCAGGAAGCGTGTTCCTGCCGCAGCCTGGTTGAATTTGGACTGCAACAATACGACAGACCGGACATGAAATGAAGCAACCTTTGAGTATCGTGCCCATTCAGCAAAACTCAGATTCAAAGGGTGAAATCTGTCCACGTGAGGTGCTCGATATGACGAATAAGAGCAACGCGATGAGACATCCTGTATAATGACAGCAGTGAGGTCATGGCAGCTGTGACGTGGCGCAGCATAGCAGTGGTTCAAACTGCAGTCAGTGTTTGCTTTACTGTGTCTCTTCAGGAAGCAGGACGTGCACGGCTGTGAAAGGATGAGCGCAGGCCCGTTGCTGCAGGTGAGCATGGACAGTTCGGGGAAGAACCAACACAAAGGTGAGGACAGAAGGGCACAGACTGGTGCTCTTAGCTCTTCGTTTGATGGTGGGAGTTTCAAGTTCTTTACGCACCTCTCCCCCAGTGCCTCCTCCCCCAGGAACAGGGGGAATGGGGGTCACCTCCTCTCCTTTTGACCCCCTCTGGGGTCTGGCTCCTCCCGCCTTCTTTATTGTTGATACAAATGGAACAGGCTTAGCAGAGGAATCCCACAAGGACTCTCACACATATTCTCTTAGAAAATATGCAGTTTGCATTATCAAATATGTCGAGTCCGTCCTTGGTATCACCTCCTGTCCCGTTAGACTTACTTAATCCATCTAACTGTCATACTACAAATAACAATATTAGAACCACACAAGGTAAGTTGTATCTAAGATGTTGAAGCTGACAAATTAGGTATAATGAGGCAGGAGACCAATGGTGGGTAATGATGAGCAGCACTACAAATAAAAACACCATGGATGTCAGAAAAGCAAGATTAAGTAGCTGTTGCAATGAGAAATAAACCGGTAGAAGAGTTCAAAGAATCAAAAGAGAGAAAGAAAGTGCAACTTACAGTGTTGGCACTGCTCTTAGAACTCTGCCCATAAAAAGGAAAACACAGAACACAGAAAGGAAAAGAAGATGATTAAGGAAAAAATAGGTCATCAAAGTATAAAAATCAGATTATCCATAAAAAGAAGCAGAGTACAGGTCAAAGAAAGGGTTTGATATGAACAAAGTTAGATTCTGAACAGCCTACGGACGTGTAGTTCCGCCCCCTGCCACAGAGAGGCAGCCACGAGCCACTTACAGAAGGGGAGGTGGCAGCAGACAGGAGAGGCAGGATGCCTCCACAGGCGATGATGATGTTGTCTACCATCTGAGAAATAAGATGGATGGTGTTGTGGACAAAGATGATATTCTCATTGCTGTTCACGAAATCCATCACAGACTTGGTGGAGTGGCTGAAACCAGAAATATCGTTTTTGGGATTAAAAACACATTGCAGTACGTTCCACACTTTCATTCTAGTCTGAGATATGTTGCACAAAAGCAGTGCCCCACCTCCTCCACGCATGCACGTCAGTCTCCAGAGCAAACAGCAGGTCCGTGAGCAACCTCTGGTGCATTGGCGACCACTTGAATTCTGGGATGCGGAACATGGTCGTGCGTGGGCCGGGGCTGAACTGCCGGCGCTGTTCCTCTGTCATGGGCATGCCCCTGAAACCCAGGTCGACACGCAGGTCCCGCTCCAGCTGGGCCGCAGTGCGCCCATGGAGAGCCTATGGAACGGCAGACATTTGTCACGGGGAGTCATCGCCACCACGCAGACACTGAGATACACCTGGAGGAGCATCGCACCTGAGTGGTGGCAGTAGTTTGGATCTTTTTGGTGTCTTTGTCTCTCCCGTCATCAGACCTCTCTGTGTCAGAGGTGGTGCTGGCTGTGTCTCCTCCAGTCTTAATCCCTGTTGCTTCTCCTGCCCCAGATGTGCCGTCGCCTTCGGGGAACTCTGGTCTCGAGGCTCCCTGGATTTGGCTTTGGTTCTCGGTCTCGGTGAAGGAGCTGATGTCCGCAAGATGGCTCTGAATTTTAAAGGGTCCGTCCTCTGGAAGATCCCCGGGAGTGTGGCTCTGGGTCTGTGCTAAATCGGAGCCACAGCTCGTCATGTGAGCCAGGAGGCTGAGGTCGTCACTAGCGCTGGTGGAGGAGTGACTTATGGCTGGCCCAGACGGCGTGGGCTGGTCGGGACTTGGCAGCACGAGGGGGTCCGTTGCTGCTAGAGCAGGAAGGAGCTTCTCATCAACCTTAAAAAGATGAAGCAGATTATAAAAGGTAAAAGTATGTCAGGAGTGACGCGGGAATATTCTTTAGCATAGTACAAATTTGTGGTACTAGAGTTGATTTTTCCAAAAGCCACTGACGATAACGTCCAGACGACGCCGTACCTTGCTGAAGAGGAAGCCATTGTTGCTCGGGACGCTGTCTTTCTCATCAGCCAGAGTGATAAGTGGACCCATGTTGCCGTCATCCTCCAGGTTGACTCCTGACAGCCCCAGGCCTGACGCCATTCCAACCACTGACCCTGCTGTCTCATCTTTAGGCGCCAGGTTGCCGTTGAGATTCTGAACCACGGCACAATAAGCGCTGTCGAGTAGAGAATCCACCTCCACCAGAGGCCCGTTCTCTATTCCGCCTCCTCCTCCACCTCCTCCACCCACGTTGCCACTGAGGCCTTCTGGAGATAAGTCCAAATCATCGAGTTTTACTTCTGTGGCTTCTACCTTCTCTGCTTTGATATCAACCAGGAGGTCGTGGACCTCCACCCTCACTCCTGGACCGGTGCTCTGTTCCCCAGGTGTGAGGGCTACTCCATTGGGCCTCTTGACAGCAGCTTCTGCCAGCAGGTTGCGAGAGTCTCCGCCGGCTCCCTCGGCGTACTCAGCCTCGCTTTCAGGCGTCTGTGTCTGAGAGTTGTCATCAATCTCCAAATTTCCATTGACAACAGGGGCTGGAGTAGCAGAAAGGCCGGAGATGGTGGACACAGACCCCTTCTTTCCTTTCTTCATATTTTCTTCCTCTTGTCGTTGATACTCTTCATACATTTTAGCCAAATATTCTTTATGGGCTTCGTAGGTCACCTGTAACAGATGAGATCTAGTTGGCCATGTAGCCAGAACAAGACAGAGCTCGAAAGCCTCCTAAATCACTCACTTAGGTGTGATGGATAAAAACTGGGACAGCAGCCTAACGACACCGTTACATCACCATCTATAATGTGGCCTTGTTTCCCCACTTTCCTACGTTTGCACTGAAGAACAGCTCGTTGTCGAGCTGAGACTCTGGTAACAGCTTACAATCCCTGTGTTTTCCTTTCTTCTATTAATATTACTGTTAAATAAGCAATGATCATCAGCAGAACGGTGCTGAGAGGCAGCTGGAGTTCTTTTATGTTCTAAGAGACGTTTCGCCTCTCTTGAAAAGCTTCTTTGGTTGTAAAGTGATGTCGTCCACTTTGACCTGGATGTCCCTCTCAGCAACCTTCAGCTATTTTCTCTACATCTTGGAATGAAATGAGGACTTTGACATGTGTCAGCGCAGCAGTGGGAGAAAATGACCACAAAAGTCTAAATCGGTGGAGCCTGATTCAGGCTTTTACTACGTGCTTCTTCCAATCGCACCTTGGAGTGAGCAATGGACAAGGTGTCCACCCAGACCCTCCAGCCTCCCCACTCGTATTTGATTGCATGGTAGAGCAAGATCCTGAAGATGTTGTAGACCATCTCCGTTATTTTCTGTTCCTCGGGGTTCTTGGGATTGATGTAGCCCAGGGAAAACATCCAGTCCTGCCACACGGAGCACTGCAACAGGCAGCTGGTGAAGGGCACACGCACAGCATGAGCTTCACAATACATTTGTCATATATGTGACATATATTTGGGTAAAAGCTTACCGCCGGTTCTCACGGCTGTTACTGAATAGTTTTATCATGTCGGAAAGAAAGAGTCTCCTGACGTCCATCAGCTCCGAACTAGGAGAGGAGTTCTTCAGGAGAGTGGCCACCACCTTTAGAATCACTGAGAGGAGGAAAACATCAGCCATTAGGAAGGAGGGATGGGAGCTGGAGATGGCAGCAGAGCTTAAGCTTCAGCTTACGTCGGGCTCTTTTCACTTACTGGGGTTCTGGATCTTGACAGTGGAGTCGGGCTCAGGGTGGGGCTTGTGAACCACCTGAGTGCAGACCTGCTCTGTCAGAATCTACACAGGTTGGGGATGAAAAACTGCTCATTAAAAGCCACCTTGAGCTGAAGTAGCTTGAGTTGCTTCTGCAGTGGAGTTACCTCATACAGAGTGTTGTAGGTGGTGATGGAGACAGTGTTGGTGTGCATCATCAGCCTCTCCCCCAGCAGCGTGAACAGGCTGTGTGTGTGCATGATCTCCACCTTCCTCCTGTCGGGAACAAGAACACAGGGTGTGCCGATGCGGACATTTGGGACAGTTTTGAGCCGACACTGATTGTCACAGGCTTGGTGATGATGTGATGCTGGCAGACAGAAGCATGTGTCTGTCAGCGCTGACGGAGGCTGGACAAGTGAACAGCAACAAGAGAACGCACCAAATGTGCACTGACAGAACCCTGCAGGAGCCACTGGGGAGGTTCCTATGGAGGCAAACAATTAGGCCACGTTATTAACGTTGCCAGTGGGCACAGCTCGTCAGCTGTTGACGCTCTGTCTCCGGCTATGAGTGTAAATCTGCTCCGTCCTCTTTCAGGCTCAGAGAGCTGCAGCGTTTCATAAAGTTGCAACAGTCTGAGAGCAAAGGAGACAATGGAACAAGGTAATAAGCGCCAACCTCGGGTTATTATTTTGTAGGGGCTCAGAAATATTTTAAACACAGGAAATAAAAGGAGAGGTGATGGTCTCTGCAGAGACGGTGGTCCAGAAACAGCAGAAACAAATCTCCTCAAAAAAAGGCCAATTTCAATAACAGCCATAAAACCAAGTTTGTGCCGTTTAAAATAAAGGTTTATCTGGCATGACTGCATGTTAAATAAGAAGGGGACTAAAGGTTGGGGTTCAGGTGCAGCTCCACAGAGTCCTCCCCTGTCATGCTGCGATGGGCCTTGGCTGTCACATGGGAGGAATTAATCCCCCAGCATTCACTGCTGCTCATCAAGGCTCCGCCTCCCCGCCAGCGCGCGCTGTCACAATGATTATTCTGCCTGGACTTGATGATGAGGACATTATCTTACACACACACACACACACACGCACACAACACACACACACACACACACACACAGACTATGGCTCTTTCCAGTGAAATGTTCCATCCCTAAATGTGCCTCAGTCCAGCTACAGTTTCCTATTTTTATTATAGAAATAAAAGCAAAGAGCAGAAAGGTACTGACTTGTGACCGAGGTGTTTGAGGAAATAACCCAGGACTTTGAGAGCTTGGACACGTATACTCTCACTCTTTGATGCTAGGAGCTTGCAGATGACCCTGAAACAGGTCAAAAACACAGACGCATTGATTAGATGCTAATGAGGGGATCACACGTGCAGACTGTGGAGTTAAAGACTGGGACACTGCAAAGGTGTGAATAAAATCATCCACGACAAAATATTCAAGAGAGAAAACAGGCGTTCGTGTGACATCACGGCGTTCATTCACCTTATTCCATTTCTCTGATCAAAGGCAGGGATCATGGAGGCCGGGTGTTCAGACATTAAAGCCACCAATAACTGGAGGACGTCGTGGATATTCTCATCCTGGAGGGAGGGAAGGATGAATAAGTGGGGACGGAGCGGAACAGAGCTTTAACATTGCAGGGCTGCGTAAGGGCGGCGCAGAGGCAGTTGGGCCTTCAGAACAAGTACGCTCAGAACCGTTGAGGAAGAGGACATTCTGCTCACGCCATATTTCACACTGTCACCGTGCTGAAGCTGCCTCGCACCCTCGTTCATTTGAACGGGCCAGAACGCTGGCCCACCGAGCACCTGAGACAGAGCCTCACCTCGTGCATGGTCAGAAGGTAGTTGAGGATGCTCTGCAGTTCATCCTCTTTGACGCCTCGGTCCTGTGGAGAAATCAGAAATCACACAAGGCCACATTTACACTCTGATTTTAGATGAGGCCTGCAGCGCCGCAAAAGGGAGTAAAACAATCTGGAAGACGTGATTTCTTGCAGGTTGTGTGATGATAAAGAAGCTTTTCCGTTGCCCTACCTTGAGAATGAGCTGTTTGAGGAAGAGCAGCATGAAGGCTCTGAGCGAGATGATCTCCTTCTGTGATGGCCGTGGACCGTCTGAGCAAATCCACAACAGGAACAGAATGAATATATTATATGAACATGACAAAGATCAAAGATCTTCAGATGCCCGTTTACATCTGCCATGCTGGCAGAGCATCTTGTTTAAAGCTAAAAAGGACATCCCAGATGTTGGCGATGCGTTTTTCCTCCTGTAATGGTGCTGTTTTAATTTCTGAAGGTGTTTCATGTGCTCGCCAGTTCTGTGATGAATGGGCCGTAACCACGCCAAATAACTGACTAATGGAATATCGAGCCAGAGAGTCATGAAGATGAATGCGTTGGGATCAAAGCAAAACGATGGAACAGTTTTCAGTGTTTTCGGCAACACCAGGTCAGCTTGTGCGTCTCGTCGTTGGCAGACAGTCGGAATACACACAAGAGGGGGGGTGCTGGGGGGTAGGGCTGAGAGGGGGGGTGCTGGGGGGTGGTGAGGGGGGCTGAGAGAGGGGGGGGGGTGTGAGGGGGGACTGAGAGGGGGGCTGAGAGGGGGGGGATGTGAGGGGGGACTGAGGGGGAACTGAGAGGGGGGCTGAGAGAGGGGGGGCTGAGAGAGGGGGGGGGGTGTGAGGGGGGACTGAGAGGGGGGGCTGAGAGGGGGGGGGATGTGAGGGGGGACTGAGGGGGAACTGAGAGGGGGGCTGAGAGAGGGGGGGCCTTCTCCATCATGGCTCCAGACGACTGTGTTTAACCTGAATCTGTGCTGAACCTTCTGAAGTGCTTCCAGCTCCTCTCAACCATCCTGCCACTGTCAACGTAAACACATGTGACTATTCTATAAATACTGATCTTCTTTTATAAAATAATCTAGATAGATTTCCCTCTGAAAATACACAACAGGCCTATTTTATCTAAAAAACATTCAAATCTTGGCTAAAATGGATCAAATGTCAGCGGAACCACCTTCAAAAGGAAGCTTCTATTGGATTCCTGTTATTAATGAGTTCAATCACTCATAATCACGTCGGCACCGTCAGGAGTTCTGAGCTGTGACCCACGACAGTGCACGTGTCAGTGCACGTGTTCCATGCATCTGAGGCTCTTCCTCCAGGCAAAAAGGCACTACTAACCCTCCGCATCTGCCAACCAAGCGTACGCGTTGCCGTGGCAACGAGAGATGCAGGAGAGGCTGAGACGGCCTCTGCTGACCCAAACAAAGGCAAAAAGAAAAAGAAAAAATGTAAAATCACTCAGTTGAATCAAGGCTTATTGTCTGGAGGCCTTGTTTATGTTGAGCGTTGGGATTTCGGGGGGGGCAGAGGGTCGAGCCGGCTCCCATCACCTTCTCAATGGGCACCAATTAGGTAACTTTTAATTAGGACACTGTAACAATTTCTCATCATGTTTATTGAAGTCAACAATGAAATCCAACTCAGTTAAGTCAAGTTTCTTCTTTTATGGTCAGATATGACACCCAATATTCCCCTTAAGCTTCCTAAAGCTGTGCAGCAGCTCCCGTCTGCTGACTGAATGAAATATTCCATTAAACTTCAGGAAACTGAAGCTTCATTGACTCTAAAATGACCAGGAGCGTCTCCAGACGCTTGGCGCTTGTCCTTTAAGTAGTAACAGAACGTTCAGTGTAATAGATGAAGAGTTTTAGAACAGATACAAACTGTAATAGATGTAAAATGGCTGCTATACACACGTGCACGCGTGGGTTCCCCCCCAACGAGTGTGTTGGGGAACCTACCGAGACCTTTGGGGTTGATGCCACTGCTCTCCAGCGGGTTGACGGCCCAGTAGTAGTATTTGAGAGTGTGCATCAGCTGCAGGACGGTGCCCACGCGGCGGATGGTGCTGTAGATGGTGGCGGTGCCGATGAACTCCGAGGACAGGTAGGTGTAGAGGGACAGCTGCACCTGCATTCACACGTTCATGCAGACAGATCACACATGTGCAGGTGGAGGGTGCGCTGTGCACGGCTCTGATCTCTGAAGCCACGCAGCAGCAGCGTTGACATTTCAGAAGGATGCGCTGAAACGCTCATTTCCTTCTCTCCCCACTTGTGCCGCCCTTCCTGCTTCCTTTATTAATATCAATAGGTCTCTGTGCACCTGACGCTGCACATCACTGCGCTCATTAGAGTTATGCTAAAGATCTGCCTTAAATTGCTCGCTATGTTTAACAGAATGAAATCCCTGGAGAACAATTGGCCTGAACACACCAGAGAACAGATCAACTGGGGAAGAAAATGGACTGAAGTGGGTGCACAGCATTCCAAACCGATGTTAAGTGTTAATCTTTAGATACATATACAGCACACGTGCATTCTGCAGCCGTAAATCCTACATTTCCATGCAGCTGCAGCACAACCTTGTAACAAATGCGTCTCAACAATCGTGGACTGTAAAGACAACATGGTCCTTATCTTTAACATGAAGCAAGGGACACATTCCAGATGTGCTTTTTATTAAGGCTGGGGCTATTCCTGCCAACAATTACCCTATTATGTGGTAATATTATTCTGGGAAGTGGAAAATAATGACTATTAGAGGGTCAGAGTTACTCTTCAAGGACCACATAAGGTTTGCAGACACCAGCCACTCAATCAAAGGTGAAAAACACAATTTGCATTCAGATTGATGCACCATTTCCAACAATTGCAAAGGCCAGGTTTCTTTATTCTGATTTTACTAAGCAGCAAAAGAGCAGCAGCTTTATTAGCAGCAGCAGCTTTATTAGCAGCAGCAGCTTTATTAGCAGCAGCAGCTTTATTAGCAGCAGCAGCTTTATTAGCAGCAGCAGCTTTATTAGCAGCAGCAGCTTTATTAGCAGCAGCAGCAGCAACAGCAGCTTTATGAGCAGCAGCAGCTTTATTAGCAGCAGCAGCAGCAACAGCAGCAGCAGAGCAGCAGCTTCATTAGCAGCAGCAGCAGCAGCTTCATTAGCAGCAGCAGCAGCTTCATTAGCAGCAGCAGCTTCATTAGCAGCAGCAGCAGCTTCATTAGCAGCAGCAGCAGCAGCTTCATTAGCAGCAGCAGCAGCAGCTTCATTAGCAGCAGCAGCAGCTTCATTAGCAGCAGCAGCAGCAGCTTCATTAGCAGCAGCAGCAGCTTCATTAGCAGCAGCAGCAGCAGCTTCATTAGCAGCAGCTTCATTAGCAGCAGCAGCAGCTTCATTAGCAGCAGCAGCAGCAGCTTCATTAGCAGCAGCAGCTTCATTAGCAGCAGCAGCAGCTTCATTAGCAGCAGCAGCAGCTTCATTAGCAGCAGCAGCTTCATTAGCAGCAGCAGCAGCTTCATCAGCAGCAGCTTCATTAGCAGCAGCAGCAGCAGCTTCATTAGCAGCAGCAGCAGCAGCTTCATTAGCAGCAGCAGCAGCTTCATTAGCAGCAGCAGCAGCAGCTTCATTAGCAGCAGCAGCATTAGCAGCAGCAGCAGCAGCTTCATTAGCAGCAGCTTCATTAGCAGCAGCAGCAGCTTCATTAGCAGCAGCAGCAGCAGCTTCATTAGCAGCAGCAGCTTCATTAGCAGCAGCAGCAGCTTCATTAGCAGCAGCAGCAGCTTCATTAGCAGCAGCAGCTTCATTAGCAGCAGCAGCAGCAGCTTCATTAGCAGCAGCAGCAGCAGCAGCTTCATTAGCAGCAGCAGCAGCTTCATCAGCAGCAGCTTCATTAGCAGCAGCAGCAGCAGCTTCATTAGCAGCAGCAGCAGCTTCATCAGCAGCAGCTTCATTAGCAGCAGCAGCAGCAGCTTCATTAGCAGCAGCAGCAGCAGCAGCTTCATTAGCAGCAGCAGCAGCAGCTCAGTTGTGGTTCTTCCACCCTAACGCCAGCGTGCCTTGGAGGGTTCATAACCACCAGCCAATCATATCTCACGGTCAGAGGGGAGAAGGCCGAGAGTCAGAATGTTCTGAAACTAAAGGGAGCTGACTGGGCCTGTGCGAGCGCCAGGATCATCACATCTAATTTAGACACAGACGAGAAAGAGGCCTTGATCCAATTGTCACTTTCTTCCTTTGTTTCTTTCACCGTGTTCATCTTCAGCGCTGCTGTCTGAGGCGCGCAGCTCTTCAGCTGCATTAGCATGAAGGCTAACGGCCACGGAGCTGTCCGATGGGCTGCAGTCATGCTAGCAGCCACACCGACGGATGGCCGTCACCTAAACGCTATTTAACCATAGTGCGTGTGCACGCTGAGTGTGCACGCTGAGTGTGCACGCTGAGTGTGCACGCTGAGTGTGCACGCTGAGTGAGGAAAGTCTGACTGAGTGCCAGAGAACATTTCCAGCTTCCTTTGCATTTGTTGGAGACAGCATCTCTTCCCCAACTATCCCTTGTCCTGCCTCTCAGATAGTGCGTGGTGCACGTGCGCTGTGACAGAAGGCAGCGTGCACACTCCCTCACGGATGCAGTGGCTCTCAGGAGCGTGAAGAGAACCATCTTTATGTCTGTCATCCCTCCTTATGCTGTTTCTTTCCCTTAATCCTTTGACTGAGATCGACTTTGTTCATCTTTTGGTAGCAAGGTCAACCAAGACAGAGTGAGAACAGAGGGACACACCTTGGCAGGAGTGTGTATCCAGATGGCCGGATTAAAGAGGACATGGTCGCAGAGCTGTTTGAGGAGTGGCGCTCCGTGAGGTAAACCGTCCAGATACTTGGCAAAGGACAAGAACTGCTCAAGTACCGCCCTGGTGATGTGGACCCTTGATGACTGAAAACACACAGAAAGAGGTGCTCACACACCGCCTGGATATCACACACACACCGGCAGAATGCTTGTGAGTACAGGAGAGGAGGTCACGGACACACTCGTGGACACACACACGCCATCAGAAACTCAGTGTCAGGGTTGAGGGCCTTTCACTCACCTTCTCCAGCAGGTACCCAATCACCAGGAAGCCCTTTCCTCCCAGCATTTGCTCCTGCATGGCCACTGAGCTCTTCAACAGCTCCACCAGGAACGCCAGCAGGGTGGCGCTGCAGACAGAACACTGCGTTACACAGGACATGGACATGGACACTCACCAGACTGTGTCCACCTGAACATGGACACTCACGATACTGTGGTGTCCACCTGAACATGGACACTCACGATACTGTGGTGTCCACCTGAACATGGACACTCACCAGACTGTGGTGTCCACCTGAACATGGACACTCACCAGACTGTGGTGTCCACCTGAACATGGACATTCACCAGACTGTGTCCACCTGAACATGGACACTCACCAGACTGTGGTGTCCACCTGAACATGGACACTCACCAGACTGTGGTGTCCACCTGAACATGGACACTCACCAGACTGTGTCCACCTGAACATGGACACTCACCAGACTGTGGTGTCCACCTGAACATGGACACTCACCAGACTGGTGTCCACCTGAACATGGACACTCACGATACTGTGGTGTCCACCTGAACATGGACACTCACGAGACTGTGGTGTCCACCTGAACATGGACACTCACCAGACTGTGGTGTCCACCTGAACATGGACACTCACGATACTGTGGTGTCCACCTGAACATGGACACTCACCAGACTGTGGTGTCCACCTGAACATGGACACTCACCAGACTGGTGTCCACCTGAACATGGACACTCACCAGACTGGTGTCCACCTGAACATGGACACTCACCAGACTGGTGTCCACCTGAACATGGACACTCACCAGACTGTGGTGTCCACCTGAACATGGACACTCACCAGACTGTGGTGTCCACCTGAACATGGACACTCACCAGACTGGTGTCCACCTGAACATGGACACTCACCAGACTGTGGTGTCCACCTGAACATGGACACTCACCAGACTGGTGTCCACCTGAACATGGACACTCACGATACTGTGGTGTCCACCTGAACATGGACACTCACGATACTGTGGTGTCCACCTGAACATGGACACTCACCAGACTGGTGTCCACCTGAACATGGACACTCACCAGACTGTGGTGTCCACGCTGCTGTCGTTCAGCTGCTTGTAGTCCAGCTGGGCGAAGAGAGGGAACAAGACCTGGATGCCTCCTATGGAGTGGATGGCGCTGTGGATGGAGTGGGTGACGATGGCCTTCACGTCCTGGGCAACACAACAGCGGAACACACAAAACTCTTTTTATGCTGGACTTTTTCCACTGTCAGTAAAAAATGAAAACCGTTTACTTCAAAGTCACAACAGGTTCAAGAACCAAGAATCTTAGTTGACTTTAAGCATCAGCTCTCACGGCAGAGTTGACAATGTTGATAATTGAGGTTGCTAATCAGTCGGGTTTCAGCGCGCTCATTCATACATGAGTCACCTGATCTGTGATCAATGAATCAGTGAATCCGTGATCAGTGAATCCGTGATCAGTGAATCCGTGATCAGTGAATGATGGCGGCCGGCTGAGGACTCTGACCTGCAACATGAGGGCGTGTGGCGAGTGCACAAAGATGGAGGGGTTTTCTCTGGGCGACGACTCCAGGCACAGCTGGGCGTCCGTCGCCTTGGCGTTGTAGGTGAAGGAGATGGAGCTGGCCAGCTTCCCATCATACAGCACCTGCTTATGGTGCTCCGCCAGGTGGATGTCACTCTCAGATTTAAACTTAAAAGTGCTCTGGAGAGAAAACGACAAAAGCAAAAGGCCACATGAATCCAGAAATCCCTAAAGCTGCAGGACAGGTGCATGAACATGTGTCCAGCTCAACACTGGAGATGAGCATCACCCCGCATTAGCTTAATGAACACTGTGCTAGCCCAGGAGATAATTCAATTAGCCAGGAATAAGAGATGAGGGGGGAGGATGTGTGGGAGAGAGGCAGCCAACACTCCAAACACACCGTCCCTCACACACATGGAACCAACACACACTGCGCAGTGCTGCCACGGCACGTTGAGGTCACACACACACATCAACGCCACAGTTCACAACAGAAAGTCACAGGTTTTCTTTGCTAAGTTCAATGGAACAGAAATTGTGCATTTTCGTTTAAGCAAGTCCGTACATCTGTCTGTCCGTACATCTGTCTGTCTGTCCGTACGTCTGTCTGTCCGTACATCTGTCTGTCTGTCCGTACGTCTGTCTGTCCGTACATCTGTCTGTCTGTCCGTACGTCTGTCTGTCCGTACATCTGTCTGTCTGTCCGTACGTCTGTCTGTCTGTCTGTCTGTCTGTCCGTCCGTACGTCTGTCTGTCTGTCTGTCCGTCCGTCCGTCTGTCCATATGTCTGTCTGTCTGTCCGTACATCTGTCTGTCCGTCCGTCTGTCTGTCCATACATCTGTCTGTCCGTACGTCTGTCTGTCCATATGTCTGTCTGTCCGTCCATACATCTATCTGTCTGTCCGTCCATCTGTCTGTCCATGCGTCTGTCCGTCCATGCGTCTGTCTGTCCATACATCTGTCTGTCTGTCCGTACGTCTGTCTGTCCATACATCTGTCTGTCTGTCCGTACGTCCGTCTGTCTGTCTGTCCATACGTCTGTCTGTCTGTCCGTACGTCCGTCTGTCTGTCTGTCCATACATCTGTCTGTCTGTCCGTACGTCCGTCTGTCTGTCTGTCCATACGTCTGTCTGTCCATGTGTCTGTCTGTCTGTCCGTCCATACGTCTGTCTGCCCGAACGTCAGGCTTCAGGCTCAGGGGGACAGTGCCACAGCTTCAGGCTCAGGGGGACAGTGCCACAGCTTCAGGCTCAGGGGGACAGTGGCACAGCTTCAGGTTCAGGTTCAGGGGGACAGTGGCACAGCTTCAGGCTCAGGGGGACAGTGGCACAGCTTCAGGTTCAGGTTCAGGGGGACAGTGGCACAGCTTCAGGCTCAGGGGGACAGTGGCACAGCTTCAGGTTCAGGTTCAGGGGGACAGTGGCACAGCTTCAGGCAGGGTTGTTCTTCTCTTGAAGCAGCAGCTTCCCTCCCTCTGCCGGCTGCACAGGGAAGCCTGAGGCCTTGTTCTCAACCTTTTATCTGACATCTGATGTGCAAAAGAGGCCCTGGGCCTTCAAACAGGCAGCAGAACATTTCACACATGCAATCTTGGCATCTGAAGAATTCCGATTGGTGGCAAAATGTCCTTATCTCATGTAGAGATTCAAATCTGCGGACTGGAAAATATTCATTCTTTCCTTTTATTTAAATCATGTGGCACAAAAAAGCTGCTGCATAAATCAGTGACCTGAAAATGCAAAGTGCCCTTTCCAGATACACACACACACACACACACACACACACACACACACACACACACACACACACACACACACACACACACACACACACACTCACACACACAGTTAAACATTCAACAGCTATGTTAAAATGTAGATACATTCACTTAAAGATCAGGAGGCTAAAAGAATTTAAAAACCTGAAGGAGAAATCAATACCATAATCAGCAACTTATTCGGAGGTGGAAACTAATTTATTGCTTGATCAAAGTGTACATTTGTATTCACTGTGTATTTCTAAGATAAGATGTAATTACATTCAAACCTACATAAGAATCTAGGTTTGAATATAAGGAGAATACAAAACTGCACAAAACGAGAGTAAAAGACAAAACCCAAAATATGTAGGTGACGACACAGGTCCACATGAAAGAGACCCAAAATGGACACAAAAAGACAATAAAGCTGTTATTTCCCCCCCAAAATCCGGATGTAAAAGCTTCCTTCGTGCTATTGGGGCGAGCGGTGTTGTGTGTGAGCCGCCGCGCTGCACAGCAACTTAAAAGAGCTTGTTGGCTGTGCTGAAGGCTCGTTTAGCGGACTGAGTGGGTCTCGCTGCGTTTTGCTCCTCGTTACTGAAGGAGACGACTGACAGAGGAAGAGGCTCCACACAGCTGAAAACACACCCTGACGCTCACACACGTGGTTCTCCTGAGTGACTGTTGTTCGTCCTCCTCAACAGAGCTGAAGCAGAGGAAACGGCCTTCTTCACACAGCAGGGCCCGGAACACTGAGACCCACTGGGGTCCTGTTTTAAGCCCAGCTCACGCCTCATTTACGCCGTATCAGCGCTGGCAGATTTGGCTTTAATGTTTGTTTATTCATAATGTTTATTTATTTACTGTTTTCTTTCTGCTAGCTGAGAAGCTCTTTGTGCAATCATCTGACCGATCGGATCATGGAGTGAAACAGACCTCAGCATCAGGACTCATCACCATGAAACCTCCAAAACACCGAGCATGAGATCTTTGGGGGGGTGGACTCCAACAAAACATGTTCTGACCTTTTCAAGACACCGAGCAGAAGGTCAAAGTGTTGAAACGTGTGCGATTTCGTTCCTTTGAGAAGATACTTCTACCTGCATGTCAGCAGCTTTGAAACCAAAGCACGTTGTGACCTGCTGAGGTTCAGGAGCAGCAGATACCTGCAGTCATCTTTCCTGGGGGGCTACGACGTGTCTGCTGGCCGCAGGGCGCACGTGGCAAAGCTACCAAAACTTCACAGACATTTTGTTGAGAATAACCTTTGGTTTTAGGCTAAAATCCCTGATTTTATATGTCTAACCCTATTTTGGGTAACTGCTATAGTTGCCGAGGCAACGTTACTGCCACATTGATGTACACAGCATGTAATTAGAGCCTCACCTTGTACCCGGGGCCAAGTTGGTGAATGGCAAAGATCTGAGCAGGGTTGAGAGCTTCGCTGAACACATAAATGGCTCCCAGCTGACCACAAAACACTCTGTTGGCGTCGGCCGTCTCCGATGAACCGAGGAAACATTTATCGTAGCTCTGCCAATGAAAGAAATACCAGCAAAATGTGACCACAAGTTTACACGTTTTACACTTTTCCCCCCAAAGTTCAAAACACAGTTGGACACAAATCGCTGCCACCAAAACCACTTTTCCTGTCGAACTTTTGTTCTGACCATTGTGAGATGAAAGACAAGCAGAAAAATGTAAAAAAAAGCAAAATGATGAGCCAGAACAGGTAGAAGGTGTAAGAGAGGCGTCATGGCAACCTGTCCCCTATTAAAAGGAAAAGTCTGAAGTTGGAATTCTGATGAAGGTTCTGGAAAAAGGCCCAAGGGCATCTGTGGCCCAGCTCACAGATGCAGAGGGCAAACATCAAAGAGCTGCCAACAGCACCAAAGGAGAGGAGAAGCTGGGCCAAATACACCTCAGCTCAAGCATGTTTGAAAGACAGACGTCCCCCCGCTGCTCCCTTACATCGTTGGTGTTGACGTGCCACGCCATGTCGCCATAGGAGACCAGCTGACCGTTGACATAGCAACGAATCTCAGAGTTCCTCCAGCGGTTGTAGATGTGGACGATGCTGATCATGTACCACTGAAACACAGACACACACATTAGTCAGGCCACCAGGAGACCAACCAGCAGGCTGATGTGTGTGTTGTTGTGTTGACTGAAGCATCTGAGGTCAGGGGTTAGCCTAACCCTGACACACACTCACACACACACACACACAAGCCAACATTAACAAACCCACAGATGCACACTTGACTTTTAAATTGATCCAATGGAACCACTGGGAACATCGTTAGGCAGCAAGATTTCAACTGGTCAGCAAAAGCTGGTGTGTGTAAGTGTGTGTGTGTGTGTATGTGTGCGAGTGTGTATGTGTGTGAGTGTGTATGTGTGTGTATGAAGATGCCGACAGGGGTGGGGGGGTTCTTAAATGCCTCCCCAGGAACCAATAACATTAATTGGAAGAACAGACATGAGCAGAGTTCGTTTGCTTTTGCCTATATGTTTATTCATTTTACCTTGCGGGGTTGAAAATCATACTTGACGCAGTGCTGGAAGCCTTTTCCCTTTGACTTCAAGGATGTTACGATGAGACAATTTCCTACAAAGTGAGCCGAGTATCCAACTCCTTTACTGGTGCGAAAGCTGCAGATGGATCATCAAAAATCAAGGTCAGCGCACGTCAACAGTCCTGGAAAACGTTGGCATCATTTAAAAATGACGAAACCAAGTGGACGCCACTTAAATGTGACGCAACGCAAAACACACTTCAGGAAATCTCACGATAGCAAAACGGTGAGCAGTGACAGCAGGATGCACCATGAGCAGCCATAAATGTGCATCCACCACGAGGAGAACATCCTCCTCCGCAGCAACATCGGGGTGCGTTAGTGCCCTCACATGTTTAACGTCACCTTCCCCCTCATTACCCGACTCACTAAAGTCTTTCTAGACTTTGGGCATCGTGCTCTTGTTTGGAGCGAGTCCATTTCCTTCCAATTCCCCACATCAACATAAATACTAGCTTCTAATGTAACGCAAAGCGCCATTTCAAGAGGGTTTTTACCCCACAGCAGCCTCTTCGGACCCTCTTCCCTGTTACTGATTTGCAGACCAAGCAGCAGTTGCACGAGTGTTCTAGCCTGAGCCAGGTCAACAGGTGTGGGACTCACCAGTACAGGTATGGTTTGTCTTTGTCCACATTGATGTTGTTGAGTGGATCCTGCCTGAACCAGGTGTTGATAGTGAATCCGTTCTGGTAAGGCCATTTGGCTATTGGTGGCAGTGCAATGGCCTAAAAAAAAACATTGATTAGAGTCTGCTGACTCCAGCTCAGATTTTGGATGAGTGAACGGACTCCAGATGCCACCGTGAGCGTCTTAAATTTATCGAGGGGAATTCAGAAATAGGGTTAAACAGTTTATTTGCAGTATACTGGAAATGTCCTCGTGTCTGTGAGTCTACAGTTTTGTGGCTGAATCTTGTCTGTAGACCAGTGACGGGGTTTC